>NC_087515.1:126422391-126633433 GCF_963921805.1 Phalacrocorax carbo
AACCCTGTGCAACACCAAATCTGCAGTGCTTAGCACTGAAACAGGCACAACATCTGGGGAGGCAAGAGGAGAAAGAATTAATCACTGTTTGTTATCTTCATTACTGCTAATATTATTTCAGGGAAACTGAAGGCCAGAGATCCACCCCCTGCTTCTAATTTATGCCCAGTCCTTTTCACAGCATTGGTGAATGCCCTTGTATTGAAAATGGCCGGATAAGCCTTAGCATCCGTCTTAGGATCACAGAAAAAAATGTAGGGTGCTATTTATCCCACCTAAATTTAGGCACTCAGAGTTGTATCTCCATTAGTTATCTAAATACTACTATCCTATTCATTGCCGAAATAATTATAATAGTATACCTCTTATTAGGGTGGTACAGCTCCATTGCCTGTTGGGAGCCACTCTGGTCAGTGCAAACTCCCAAAACGTGCACAGGAGTTGCCTGGGTCAGTGCTGGTCAGCGAGAAAAAAAACATGCCAAGGTCTGCGCTATTTAACTGAGGGGACAAAGACACTCCAGCACTGGTGCCTTGGGACTCCCTAGTTTGCTGGCAGAGGCATAGCCTAAAAATCTAAAACTGAGCTAATGTATTTAAGTTTCCTCTAGTCAAAGGGGAGGGCTGAGCTCCTCCAGAGATGGCCAGGATTTTTTTGACATTTATTTTAGAATAAGACAAGTTGTCCTTTGTAAAAGCGCCCTTCATTCATAGTCCAATGTATTCTTCAACGTATTCTCCATAAGATATAAAGGGGAGCAAGAGGAGCGAGGCTGGATTTAGCTGGCTCCAGCATGCTTCCTGTGGTTCAGTGAATCCCGACAACACACGAAGAGCCTGTAGCAGAGGAGACAAGGTCCAGATTCACCACCGGTGTTTTATTGCCTGGGTGAGTAGTGGTATCATCACTGAACTGCCAGAGGACTTCAGCCAGGGCCCAGCAATGCCCCATGCCAGCTTCTCTATAAATGCAAAACAACAAGAGAAAAGTCCTTCAGCCCAAGGACTTTACAAACAGGGGATCCAGGAGGCTCAAATACTCAGTTAATGCATTAATGTTAGGGTATGGTCTTTCTCTGACCACATGCTGGTTTCATTGAGTGCAACCCCCAAAGGTTCAGTGCAACTCCTTCCATGTAAGCTCAGGCCCACCAGATGTAGCTTACTCCACCCCTTTCTTGCACCCTTTTAGCACCTAATCACACCCATGTCAATGTGAGGTAGCTCCGCCAAAACAATTACCCTTAGATTTACTGCAGCACCACACAAACCAGAATGAGGTGCTGTGATTTCCACCCTGAGACCTGCAGGGAAGAAACCGGCTGAGGGGACACCGAAGCTCAGCTGAAGTGGAAAGAGATCTCAAGCTCACAGTGAAAGTCCTGAGCACCCTGCAGCTGCTGAATTTACTTAATGTTTAGGCTTTTTGGGCTGTGGTCACACAACTTACTGGTAACTGTCTGTAAGAGACCTGAGCCTTTCTATGTACTTATGCAGAAGCAGCTGAGGAGATGGAGCACAGCCCATGGGTCTGCTAAGGTCCAGATTTAGACTAAATATAAGGTAGGTTTAGACTAGATATAAGGAAGAAACTTTTTACTATGAGGGTGGAGAAACACAGGAACAGGTTGCCCTGAGAGGTGGTCGATGCCCCATCCCTGGACAGGGTCTGAGCAAGCTGATCTAAGTTGAGGATGTCCCTGATCATGGCAGGGGGTTGGACTAGATGGCCTCTAAAGGTCCCTTCCAACCTAAACCATTCTATGATTCTATGATTCTCCGTGACACCCTTTTCTTCTCAAAGCAAACAAAGAACTTGTATTTTATACACTTGAGGCACAAAGAACTTGTATTTAATACATTTCAGTGCACTTTTAATACAAACTCTTGGAAGCATGATGAGGAGCTGGCACCTTCTGGGGCTTCCAGGGTAGAATATGGCCCTTGGTCCAGCCAGAAGCTGATCCTTACGTAGTGGTGTAAACCCAGAGGGGATGAAAGTCAATTAAATTGCTTAGTTATGAAAAAAAAATGATGAGGGAAGTTGATACCTTTGGTGTTTATACCTACTCATGGTTTGTAGTTCAGTAGAGCACGGCATGGGGAATGGCTGCAGCACAGTATGGAGGGAGGTGTCTGGAAACATGCCCCACACAAAGTAACAGCAGGGAGAAGTTGTAGGGTAAGTGGGGAATTGTAGGAAGACTTGGAAGAACAAGCTGAAACCATGCTGGAGGATAGATGGGAATGAACAATTCCTATTCATATCTTAAAAAGCAGGAATATAGTTCCCAGGGGAGACCCAGAGCTGGGTGGAGGTAACCAATGCCAATCTTTTTATTTCAGCAATGGGTCAAGAGGAAGGAAGGGATGCAGGGAGCTATTAGGTGGCTGTAGTAACACCCCAGGCAACATGGACACTCCTCTGCTGGCTGTGTCCTGGACTGGGACACACCTCTGGCTATACCTGTGCTGTGAAAAAAAACTGCAACAGCACTGTCTCACGCTCATGCCAGTGGGCATCATCTGGCCATGCCTTTACTTATTCAGCCTCCAAAATCAGGTGGCCCCTCCAAAACTGCCTCTTGTGAATGGTCCTTGGTCTGCGTTGACTCCTGACCTGCATCTGGGAATTGGTTGAGGTGTGTTAAATGGTTACAGCTACTGTTTAACGGTGAGGGGAGGACTCATGTTCCAAGAGAAGGTTTTGGTAGGCCCCTCTTGCCAGTGATCAGAAGCACCCTCTTCTCTCCCATACTCCCAGCTCTCAGTCCCTCCTGTGCTTCTCCACCAAAGACATTTCACTTGCAGGACACATCTGAGCCCACTGCTCCCTCACCAGACTTTTGCTCTCAGGCCAAATGGCCATCGTGGACTTTTGTGGGTCTTGTACAGACTCCCTCTTTCTTGATGTCCTGGCCATACACAACACAGACCTCTGCACTTGCTCCGTTCTCCACTCTGCATCACCAGTCACCCACCGTTTTGCTGCAACCTCCATTTGCTGCACCCAAGGCTAGGGTAGGATGAGAGGGAGAGCACAGTCTGTCCCTAACTCCTCACCTCTGCCTCTTCCTTCAAACCTTCAGTTAAAATGGCTTCATCCCGGAGACATACTGTCCTGCCTTTCCTTTCCAAAAGGACAGTAAAGGTCAGGAATGAACCAGAAAGGTTGTGTTTCTGCTACTCAGACACTTGCTTTTTCATCCCCATTTCATCTAGATGTTGGCTGCTGCCAAGCTTAGCTCTTTCTGTGCTTCAGCTGGCTTTGCTTCTCCAGCCCTCACACTGGAGATGTCCTGCACTGGGACAAGGCAGGAAGAACCTTTCTGTTTTCTGAATATGAAGTCATTTAGGGCAGCCTAAAATTACAGTTTAACCAAAGCCATAAGCTGTAGTTACAGCCATTAACCTCAGGGTTTCTGTTAAAAATCCCCTTCTAATCAGGGACAATTTCTAGGCTTGTAGAGGTCATACGAGAGCGAGTCCTCTTCGGAGCCCTACAACTCCTAATGTCTCGGAGCTCCTGATCCCCCAGGGCTTCCTCTCTCTGTCTCACTAGCCCACATCTCTGATTTCCTCCTTCATGGGACTTGTGGGGGTTGTGTGAGCGCACAAGCTGTCTCATGACTTGTTTTCAAGTATTAGTTCTTCTCCTACAGTGAGAGGTTGGAGAAAATGTAGTAATAGAGAGCCCAGAAGGCAGTTTCTGAAATAAAAAACCACCACACAATAGCACCTCCAAATATTTGTCAGGAACTCACAAAATCCTCAAAGCTGCATTTTCCATCCTGGCTTCTTAAATTGAAATGAGACTTTTTAATTCCCCTCTCTACTCCTACCCTTAGAAAAAAAAAAAAAAGAGTTGTGGAAATCCACTCTGGCTCCTTCTCAGGACTCAGTCTGTCATTAGCATTCCATACATTATTTAATGGGCTGATTATGAATGAATCAGCATAGATCCCTCCCCTTTGAAAGCTGAGAAAAGCTGCAACTTCGTCAGAATGCCCCATGGCCCTTCCCGACCCAGCTGACTGCGAAGGGAAATTTAATTTCTTAGTGATGTTTAATTAAAATTTAATTAATTCATTAAGAAGCAGTGGATGTCCTGAATAGATTTTCAAAGGAAATGCTTGAAAATTGGTGCTCTGATCCTGTGTAGTGTTGGGAAAGTAATGAATGGATGCATTTTTGTAAGGAAGGTAGTCAGACTGTAAGATCTGTGGGGCAAGAAGTACAGGAGTGTTGGGGGTGGATACTTTATGAATGACTGAAGTTGTATTATTTGCAGAACAAACAAGGAATGAATTATTATTAAACTTCCTCCGATCGGAAGGATCAACAAGAAACAAAGATCCCCTTCAAGTTATAAAGCCTTGGCTAAATTCTGCCTAAACCTAGCAATCCAGGAGCAATTATACAGTAAAGTCCAACTACCTTTCTGGCTGCGCTTCTCTTTTCCTCCTTCCTTCCTCTCAAAATCCACCCTCCAACAATTGCATCAGACTGAGATCTGATCCCGTATCGAATATGCTGAATGGATGAAATCTGCAGCAGAAACAAGTTGTCTGTGAGATTAATTCGCCTCTGAAATCAACATTATGCAAACGGGACCCACCCTAATTTCTGTGAACAGGCCATGCATTATCTTATGATTAAACAGCTCTGTAAGCATCAAAATACCTAATCTCTCAGGCTTCCCTGCGCAGGGTCTAACCCAGGACAGTTTAGTACATTATCTTCAGCACCTTCAATATGATGCTTAGGGCCTGGCAGGGGAGAGGATCCAAGTACTATTCAGGCACAGGCAGCATCTCTGTGTTGCGTTACGCATTAGCGGCATCTTAATTTTAGTTCAGAAGTACCCTAAGAACCCCCGTGGGCAAACAGGTTTACTCCAGCATCAGAACAAAAGCCTGCTATCTCTCTCTAGCCATGTGGTGGGCATGGACCACCTCCAAAAGGTGAGTGAGACGGGAAGCCAACCCGCATATCATGCAAAACATCTCTGTGCCATAGTACTGTTCCCTCTTTTTTTTCCATCCAGTGCAGATAACTGTTTTTTCACCCGTTATGTGGACATCTCCTGCTGAGCTGTGTTGATGTGGTTTTGCTGCTAGTTTCTTTCGTCCCTTGCTCCATTCTCCTCATTCTCAGTGGAGGGATGAAGGAGAAAGGGATCATCCTTGCCTCTTTCTTAGCTTAGATCTGATTGTTTCCTTACATGCATCAGTTCATGTAAGAAAGAATTTCACAATACCAAGGAGGTAGATGAAAAACCAGCCCAGGAGGAGGATAATCCTTATTACACCTTCTGGAGTGTAATAGAGTATAATAGAAGAGTGTAATAGTGTAATAGAAGACTTATGCTTTGTATGGAAGTACTTGGTACTTGTAAGACTCATCCAGAATACTGTATCTGGTTTGGGCCTTCCCAGTTTTGGCCTTTTCCACAAGGAGGAGATTGTCAAACTGGAGAGAGCCGGGCAGAAGGTCACCAACATGGTTAGGAGGCGAAAGCAGAGGCTGAGGGAACTGCGCTTGTTCAGCCATAAGCAGAAATGTCTACAGAGGATCTTATTGCTGTCTTCAACTACCTAATGGGAGGGCATAGAGAAGGCAGAGTCAGGTTCTCCTGGACATCCACAGGGAAAGGAAAAGAGGCAATGGACTTTGATTGCAAGAACAGAAATCCCAGTTAGCCACTGGGGGGTGGGGGTTGAGGAGAATTCACCATGAAGACAATAAAATATTGGAGGAGGTACCCAGAGATGTTGGGGAATTTCCATCCTTGGAGATACTCAAAACATAGCTGGGTATGACCCTGAGTAATGTTATACCTGTGAAGTTGGATCTAACTTCAGACTTACCCTGCTTTGAATGGGGGGGGTTGGATCAGAGACCTCCCGAGGTCCCTTCTGAACTGCATCACTCCGTGAAGCTGCAAAGAGCCCAAGACAAGCCCCCAGCTGCAGGTGTTCTTCCCAGCACTTCCAGTAAGGGAAGCTTTAAGGAAGTGCACGCCAAGCTCCACAGTCAAAGGTGACTGCCCATCGCTGCTCAGAGCTGTGCTGAGTACACACTGGGCACACCCAGCGGTGTGAAGCGACTCTGTTATCTCATATGCAAACAAGGGAAGTATTAACTCTAATTTATTTCTTGGCAGCAAGTGGGGGTGAGAAAGAAATAAACTGCCTGATGATGTTTATAAATGGCCCTAACAATGCAGATACTTCAAAGTACTAAAGTACTGAGTGGTTTTGCCTGCTCTGAAACCAAGACAATGGAAACTGAGGTTTTTGCAGGGTAAAGCCCTCAAGATACCAATTCATATCCAACAAAGCCACGACCAACAGAGTTTATTGAAATATCTGTAAATCAAACAGTGCCTTGTCCGTTCTCTGGGCCTTGGTCCACCTGATATGGTTTGGCCGTGTCCACACTGTCAAATTCAGCCTTCAAAGCAGGGTGGTCTGTAGTAATCCCTGATCCACACCTGGAAATTGTTTGTGGGAGTGGTGCAAGGTCATGCTGAAACCATGTCAGGGACCTGACGTTAGTTATAGTAGTAGCCAAAGTTGCCAGTGACTCAAGTAAGTGGTCTGGTCATCCATACACACACTCAGACACACTTTAGGGCTAATTCACTCCTTATATTTACCAGTGTGCTCCTAGTGATTCTCATGGGACTCCACTACTGGAAATGAGTAGAAAATACCTCATTAAGAATCTTCATACATCTCAGTAAAGAGTTGACGGGGCCACTTCAGTGAAGAGTGAGAGCTGGGCAAGGCAGTAACATGCCTATAGCAGCAGGGGTGGAGGGTTAACAAATCGAGACAGTGGTTTTGGAAGAAGAAAAGTGTAAAGGCTATCGTTGTTCACTGGGAAGAGCCCATCTGCACTTTGCTGGGTTTGCAGCAGTGGCACAGCCAGGTTTCTGCCAAACTGCAGAGCCAGTTTCTTACTCCCGGCCAGGCTGTCATACGTGATTATAATACTCAGAGTGAAGCGAGGGGTTGAATTCTGGATTAATTTTAGTGGTGTAAAACCTTAGTAGCTCCTTCAACTGTAATCTCCTTACTCTAGATTAATACTACTGTGATGGGGAATCTGTATCGAGACCTGATGTCCAAGGACATATGTAAGTCCAAAACAATGTAAGCTACAAGTAAAAGAAGTAGCAATATTTTTTGCTGTTATGCAAAGGACTGAAGTCTCAGTATTTATTTAACTTTTCACTTCTGTTGTGGTGTAAGTATACTTTGAAAAGGTTGGGACAAGGACATCACAAGGAAAGCGTCTGGACAGAACCTGAGACCGGGGCCCAAAGCCACGTTGCTTAAGCTAAACAGTAATCCCTTGTGCCAGTCTTACGACGGAGCAAATTCTCACACACCTCAGCACTGCAAGTATGTGTGTGTTAAGTAGTTTGCCACAGCGAACCACAGGCACGCGTAGGGGTGAGCACCGTTTTGCCTCACACCGGCAGGAGCAGTGGGAAGGACCCCCTCTTGCCTGCCGGCCTCAGGAGAGCGCAGGGATGTTTACCCGCCGCACTGAGATCCCCATTTGGCAGGTGATGGATGGATGTTGTCATCTTTATTACAAAACAGGGAAGCTCTTCAGCAGCTCACTGGGAGGTAGGGTGAGGGCATGATTTCATACCAATCACACCGGTATGAATGTGCCAGCAACCCTATCAGACTTGTTCTGCCAGGCTGCGCTCCCAGACATTTTGCCCAGAGCATAGCAGAGCATGGCTGCTCCTGGTGTCCCCAGCAACCACAGTTCCAACAAACCCTTCCCAGCCCGGGGCATCTCTCAGACCACCATGGACTTTTCTCCCTGTATTTACCCATGATGCAAATTCTTCTTCCTCCCTGAAGCAACATCTGCCTGATATGGCCTGGATTTTGAGCTAACCATTTCATACTCTTTACGTAAAACCTCTCTGGAGGCATCTTTTCCTTTCCACTGGCAGGGAAGGCCCAAAGGTTGTGACATGCCTTACTTAGACACCTTGGGAAGGACTTAAGTGTATGTGGGATGAACCTGGGGATGACCAAGTTGCAGAGGTCAGATGGTGATTTGCAGGGAGACCAGGTGCAGAACTTGTGATAGGGTAGGGAAGGTTGGCAGTGCTAGACTGGGAGGCTGGGTTTCATGTGCTGGGCTAAAGGCATCCCCTATTGCCTTACCCAAAAGGGGCCTGAGCCAAGGCCATCCCATGGTCTGGATCTGGCCCACTGACCACCATTCTATAGGTGTAACAAATCACTGAATGCTCAGATGAAAACTGTGCATCAAAAGTGCACACTTTGGGTTATTTCTTCTGCTGGTCTTGGGGTGCTAGTCTCCTCTCAGCTTCTCCCACCCTTGGGAGACACAATAGGCAAATGGATCATCCCAGACCACATGAGTTTAGCCCTCCACTTCCTTTCATCCCCTTGAGGAACTCCTCCATCTTCCCCACCGCTGTTGTAGAAGACATCCAGGTGGACACTATGCTGCAGACCCCCAAAGTCGGTTGCAGGGCTCCCACCCAGGGCTCCCACCTCATCTCTCTGCAGTGGTTCCTTTTGTGGTCAGGAGGGGTATTTGGGCTCTGTGAGAGGCTTTTGGAAGCCAGAGCCAAGTTCTGGTGCCCCATTAAAAAACTACTGACTCCTATTAGTGGCTGTTTCCAGAGGAAGGGGAAGTGAACCAGATTTGTCCTTGGGGGAAAAGGAAATTGAGAGGGAGAAAAAAAAAGAGACACAATCTGGGAAGAGCAGAGGTTCAGTGAAGTAGCTGATGGGGTGGATTTTGTATCCCAAAAGGACATATGGTACATCTTGTAATGTTGTGTTGGGGAGTTTTAAGGCATTTCTCTTTCCAACACAGCCAGGAGAAATCCAGGCCATTTCCCCTGGAGGTGTCAAATGTCCTCAGCTGCAAGAGTTGTGAATAAATCTCTCCCACTACAAGTTTTTCCAAGAGGGCCAAGTTTGGTGGATGTGTAGGCAAGAAGCCCCTGTTTGCATGTGGTAGCATTTCCTTGGGGAGGCATTTCTGCACTGATTCACACCCCCTCTGGCACTCAGGAGCCTTACCATAGTCAGCTTCCTTCTTTCTCAAGGTTCAACCCTCTCCAGCCTCTTCATCATGTTACTTGCTTTCCTTTTAGGCTCCAGCTTTTTCTTCTCTCTGAATCCAGCAAAGTGATTATACTGGCAAATTAATCAGCAGTAGGGCACAGGCTACGGGGTAACAGGTGTATATACACTGTTCCACAGTTAGCACAATCCCAGGTCTGGCTTTGTTCTAGGCCAAGTAAGTCCCAGGCCCAGAGTGGGGGGCTAGCATGGGCCAAAGACCATCCCTGGTCCCTCACACTTAGGAAGCGTTCACCTTGTTTTGGTGGAAATTTAGTACTGTGGACATTGCCAGCTCTGACAATTGGCTTCAGGACCAGAAAATGACTACAAGCACCATTTAATTTCCTACTAGAGATGTCATCTTCCTGCACTGTATCATTATTGCATCTCCAAATCTGGTGCATGAAAATGTTGGAGCGAGCAAATCATGGTTATCATTACCCCTCCTCTCTAAACCAAGAATCAGTGGCAGTTTTGACTGAAATCTGGGATTATCCACCTTTCTAAGCCTGTCCCTTCCCAGTCCTTCTGTTTATCAGAATAGTTGCTCCTGTGGTCATTTGTGTGTACATTCCAGAGGAAAAAGGAGATCCTCCAGCACGAGAAGGTGCATTTACACAAAGTCTGGCTGGTGTGTTCAAGTCCTACATCCTCTGGTTAACCATGGCTTGCTCACCAGGTGAGCTGAAGTCAGAGTTCGTGTCCCAGTTGCAGAACATGCGCTAGAACATTCTGAGACTACGCCACAGCCAGGAGTGCACTGGAGATTTTGGTGTCCAACTCAGCAGTATCATTTCCATCACAACTTTTTGGAGTTCAGACGGTTCAAAGTAGCAAAGAGCTCCTGGGATGAGTGGGAGAGGTTCCCCCATGTGCTGATATGACTGGGGCCAAATCCTCAGGTTCAGATTTAGAGAAAGATGCGTTGTACCTCAGAATACAGGAGCTTTCCACATCCGATGTCCCACCACCTCCACCTCCTCTGCATAGCCTGCATTTTTCCCAGCAAGGCTCTTCCTCAAGGAAGATCTCCATTTACTTGGTAAATGCCTACAGCTTGGTTGGGTGAATTCAGACCGAAGCAGTGGAAATTGTGGAAAAAAACTATCCATGAAAAGCTCTGTTTTGTAGAAAGAGAAAACAAGATCTCAGAGTGGAAGTGTTATGATATGGCTATAGGAATCAGTCAAAACTGCTTGCAAAGCAGCAGATTCCTGCTAGGAGCTTGCATCACCTAAGGAGAACAGGAGACATCAAGCCTGTTACTGATACATGGCTGTATTTTAGTATAGCTGCAGAAGATGATGAATGATTGCTGGAAGGCACAAGGACCAGGCAAGGATGGAGCCCTTTAAGGCACGGTCATGTGGTGGGTGGGGGTGTGAAGGCTGTGCTACTAATCAAGTCCCTAATGCTCTTAATGCTAATACATTAATGCCTTAGCATATAAGGCAGTTCTCTCTTATACAGATTTTGGGTACAAGGAGATTAGTAGGGAAGGTCTATCATCCCTTGCCCTTGTGTTCTGCATCGCACCCACCGCTCTGCATTGTACAGTCTGTTGCAAGAGACAGCACCTTGGAGGATGAAAAAAATCCAGCCCTGAAAACCCTTACCATTACCCACTGCACGTGTAACTGCCGTAAGGCCAGAGACCTTCACCTCAGCCCAAAATGGCTTGTGGTACTTCAGCTGCCTCACAACGGCCACCCGAGATCCTAATCTCAGAGCCCACCACATAGAGAGCGTGCTAAGGGCAGGGGTGTTGGACCGAGGCAGCGATATCACCCTGTGCATCTGTCAATAGGCTCTGCCTGGTTGTGTCACAGGGCTAAGAGATGAAGCTGTGAAGATATGTCAGAGGCTGCGCTCCAGCCAAGATAAGATAAGTGCAGCAAAGCCTGGCAAAGCTCCAGCTCTCCCTTTGGTTCACCCAAAAGAGTCACTGATGATGGAGGGTCCTGCTCAGACCTCCCACTGTGGTCACAGCCCCTCCGGGAGCCTGGAGTTGGTCTTAGAGAGGGGCCCAGGCAGAAGGTGAGTTCTGGGGAGATGCTCGAGCATCCCACTGCCATCTCTTATCTCTCTAACGGACCAAAGCAAGGTAATCTCACCATCCTGCCAGTCAAATGTCATCAAGATGATAGGCATTTTGAGACCTGTGGTTTTGGCCTCCTTGCTATGCCCCTTGATGTGCCTAGTCTTTTTGGTGCTGGTGGGCAGCAGAAGACAGCACGGCCATTGCCTGTGGTCTGGTTCAGAAGAGCCACCTAGCTGGGTTCAGAAAGGTGCTTCCCACCTTAGGGGAAGCAACACCTTTGTGATAAACTTCATCCAATGTGCTTGACTTTACCTGTGCTCCTTTAACAATTTCATTTTTACTGCCCCTGTCTTGAATGAATAACATGACAATCCCTTCAGATGCTGAAGGCTAAATTCCTCCACCACTCCCAGCAGTGCATGTCCAGAGCCATTTTATGAACGTGAGCAGAGGGCAACTGAGTAACTTCATTTTCACTCGTGCTGACCCCAATAGTTTAATGCATTTATACAGCTGCATTTCAGGACAGAACTGGGTTTCCTAGTTTGTTTCGTTTTCAAGTGTTTCTATTTTTATAAAACACAGGAGTGAACAAAAAGCTTTTTCAAGTGACCCTGCAATGCTGAAGTAGGATGTGTGTTTGGTGTGGAGGGGAGATTTGGCAAAGAAATACATTTAGTCTCAACGGGAAAGAGGAATCTGCTGTAGCTAGGAGAGAGGTCTGCCTGCAGCTGTATTTCCTAAGTTTCTAGACTCTCCAGAGGTCCTCATTTAGTCTTGACAAAACCCAGGCTTAATAGTCCTCCTAGAAGTTGGTCATCCACAGTTGGGATCATCTGAGCAAACCAGTCCTTAAGTACAGTCTGCCTAAAATTATACAATATTGACATACCGCCATACACACGAGGACTGCAATGAGCATTATTAGTTCTGGGAGTGATTTCGGTAGAGAGCAGTAACTGATAACTGAGACAAACAGGGAGGTCTACGCTCATTCTCTTCTGCTGTGCAGCACAATTACATCTAGATTAATACCTCTGGGAGTCTGGGACCAAGATCCTTTTGCTATGTGTAAAATAACGCTGTCTAGAGACAGTGAGGCCCTATTCAGCAGAGGACAACCCAGGAGGAAGCTAAGCACCTCCTGGATATGAGGCGCTGGCTTATATTCCTTTGTGAATAGGGAGTAAGTGATTTGCCCAAAGTAACCCCAATTGTACTGTACTCAGTTTTTCTGAGTGAGACCTAAGACCCTTGGCAATTTCAGCTGTTAAGCGTAAAACCTTTAAATAATGGATTAGAAACAGGTGCTAATAATACCCAAACGTAAGGAGGGGTTTATGGGAGTCAAAGAGCTTAGGCTCTCCCTGTCTCTCAGTCAGCAAATTTCTCCTGTCTTCTGCTAAACGTCTCACTGTGGGGCAAGAGGTGTTTATTAATGGAGGAGGGGGATTAGGAAAGGAGACCCCTGGGTGTGTTGCATGACCTGCCGCTGTGTCACGTTCAGCGTGCCATTTCATCTGTCTTTCTCTCACTCTCAATGCAGGTGAACATTGCAGTGTTATTTTGGGCTCAAGACCTTATAGGACTTTTTATTCACCGAGGAGACAGGGTCAGGTCAGCCACTGTGGTGTAGAGCTGGGACCTACAGCGTGATTGTTAATTTATTAAAAAGGCTTGAATCTGGGTTAATAGCTACCCACTCTGGGTGTTTCCTCTCCCCTGTAGATTTGACTAGGATTCAGCCATGATTTTGAGAAATGTTGCCAGCAGGAGTTTTCTCAAACTTAACATGTTTTCCAAAATACCTTTCCCCCCCCAAATTCTCCCTTAACACTTAATAAAAAATCCTCAGCCACTTCTGCAGTTGAGTCCGTTTTCATTAATGCCTTGAAGTTACATGGAGATTTACAGCTAAAATAGGCCAGGGAGGTTGCCAAAATGCAATTAATGATAATAAACAATTAATTATTAAGACAATCTTGGAGCAGGAAAGTGCTGGAAATCCCACTCTGAGCAACTCAATGTGTAATCTTCTTTTGGAAAAAAAAACCCAGCCAACAACAGCAGCATAAGGTCAAGCTGATCATGTGCAGCTTTAACTTACAAAGCCATTGCACAGAGTAAAGCTGGAGCGATTCCCCTCATTCCGATGATAAACAGCAAGCAATCCCTTGAGAGATTTAGCATGACACCTGCCTGAAGTTATAGCCTGCAACATGTGGAGCCCTCACACATGCCTCAAGTGAGCCCTGTTCTCAGCTACAGTTTGAACGTCACTGCAGATGTGATTTAAGTTTCAGATGGGACAGGGTGAAAAGGAGGCAGGGGTACAAGATGCAAAAGGAAAACCTTTTTACACCACAATTCTTTTGGCCTTGTCTTCTGGAGTATTATTTTGGGCAAATCAAGCAGAATTAGATCCTGCTTTAGTTCCGACCGTTGAATGATACGTTGCAAACAGCCTCTGGTCTGTGATCAGTGGGGGAATAGTCACTCGCAAAGGTCATTCAGAGCTGGCTGAGGTCTCTCCCTGTCATCTTCACATAGAACAAACAGAAGCCCCTGAAGGTAGGTTGTAATTGCTGGGACTACTTATTTATGGCCCTAGTTCATGTGGGGTAAGGATGGGATTCATTGTATAAACTCAAATATTGAACTCTTTATGCTTATACTGTATGCATTTTGCATATGATGTTGCTCCTCCTAAGTGAGACATGGTCAACAGAAATGGTTGGAAAGCTGGAAAATGGTTCAGCTCATTCTGAAGCAGAGGGCCCAGAGGTGTCTGTCTTCACCCAGGTGAAATTCCAATACTTGCAGTTTTATTCCCTAATTTTTCCCTCCCCGAAAGAAAAATACAGCAGCTACCAAAGAGGACAGTACTATTTCTTACTTCAGCACAATTCTAACTTATTTCACAGGCATCCACAGATTGTCTTTAGGCTTAGTTGTAACAGAGCCTAAAGTTGTAACAGAGTTGAACCCCTCTTCGATGTTTGCTGGCTTTCATGCTGCTGGGCTTGAAGCTGGTCTGCATCTAAGGTGGGGTGAGAAGGCACCTGACCTTGTTAAAAGAGTTACAAATAAAAGATGGGCATCGCCAAACAGTAACATCACCAGAGTAACAAGTCAGAGATGGGCATCACCAAAGCCATATTTGCAATTAGGATTCCTGATCACCACCAGAATAGTAACAATTATTGGATGATAGATCTGCAGTTAGCTAATTGTTTTCATTCTAGGGTACAGAAAGTTTTTGGAAAGTGCTTCTCCCCATGTGCCCTCTATGACTGGGCAGGCTGAAAGTGGGCACCCATCTCATTTAACTCTAGATGCCTATGGGTAGAGGTCAGTATCCGACCTAACATCTCAGACTGTGTACTGTGTCCAGTTCTGGGCCCCCCAGTTCAAGAAGGACAGGGAACTCCTTGAACAAGGCCAGCGCAGAGCTACCAAGGTGATCAGGGGCTGCAGCATCTCCCTTGTGAAGAAAGGCTGAGAGACCTGGGTCTGTTCAGCCTGGAGAAGAGAAGGCTGAGGGGGGATCTCATCAATGCTTATAATTACTTAAAGGGTGGGTGTCAGGGGGATGGGGCTGGGCTCTTTTCAGCCATGCACCATCATCTCCACATGCTCTTGGTCCAACCCAAAGGAAGCCCAGATGAGGAAATGAGAATGGAGCCTCAGCACTAGGTGGAAAGTTTTTGGGTGAATGATCATTAACAGGGACTGCAGAGCACTCCAGCTTTGCAGGACAGGCAATGTTTTTATGTAAGAAAAAAATGAGAGTCTTTTGGCAAGGAAGCATGGTCTCGGGTGAAGGTACTGAGCTGGGCATTAGGACATTTGGGCTTTGCATCTGGCCTGACTGGAGACAATACCAGAATTTGAAGATGCCTCTTTTCTCACTGGTGAATGAGCAAAAATGTTTCCCCTTGCCTCTCTGGGGCTGTGATTTTTGTCATTCCTTATCATTTATAGGTCCCCTTTAATGTTCCCTGATGGAATATATGAAATTTTGTCCTGGATTCTGAGTTTTTTCTTTTTGCCATCAATGAAGTCTTCTTCAGGCTGGGAGGGACCTTTGCAATCATTTAATCTGATTTATTTACTGCATATCACAGGCTGGAGACTTAATACATGGCCTTTGTGATCAGAAAATGCAAGAAAGCCTTTGCCACTAGGAGCTAGCTTTTCCCCTGCATTCAAGCTCGTGACTTGAGTACATGCGTACGGAGGAGGAGCCTCTGGGTCAGAATTGTCAAGCATCAGAGACCATGATGCACACAGTGATGCAAATTTCTCAGTCATGAGATGTGTATGAGGAACAAGAAAAAAACACCTTTAAAACCTCATTAGTTAATTATCGACACCGCAGATGGCATCCAGCTCTAAGCTCCTTTCTGCTCATCTTAATCCCATTCCAAGTGGCTACCCTAGAGCAGGAGAGCCTGGGGTTTTTTTTTATCTGGAGAAGTGGTTGTGCACGGGAGCACATGGCGGTAGAGAAAGCTGCAAGAAGGGGAGAGATGTAAAGCTTTAGGAAGGGAGGTGGGGGTCCATCCCCCTGTGTGGGAAGCGAGTGAGCAGAAGTGTTCCCTCTTTCATTTATAGGGCTAAGAAACAGAAAGCAGGGAGATTTCTCTGCCTGCCTTTTGATCTCTGCTGTGAGTGCTCAAGAGAGGCCTGACCTGGGATGGATTATTGACCCAAACAGAGTTATGTACCTGGATTACCTTCGCTGTGGTGAGTTGAGTCTGCCTCTCTCTGTCCCTCTATACACTTGCGAATCAATACAGGGAAAAGGAGCAACAAGAGAGATACGGGAGTGATGTAGAGCAGGCAGCAGCAGGAGGTCTGATTTAGCATTGATTGCCTTTTTTCAGTAGTTCTGTTGTCCTTTTTTCTTACATCTTTGTTTCTTACTGAGAAAGTAAGAAGTGGTTGAGGTTTATGTGGGAGAAATAGGTGCCCATGGTAAATAAGAGTTTATATTTACGGGGGAAGGTGGCTGACGTGATCAAGCTGTGGCTGTATTTTGCTCTGCTGAGCAATGCAGATCTTATCCCTGGAAGGTTTCCAAATGCTGCTTTTGTATTTTCCTGGGAGGCTTTGCAGCGGGCTCTGGGTCCATCTTCATTGAAGCATTTCCCAAACAAACAGGTCTCATTTCTGACCAGAGCTGGATTCCAGCTTTCATGATATAACTCACTATGGCCACTTCAAGTCTCTATTGTGCTATTCAGGGACAACAGGAGATTGAGTGGATCAAGCCCGTAAGAAGGTATGGGCCCATGTGCACAGAGAGGGGACTCCTGTCCGTTTTAAGCAGTGCTGCCCAGGCAAGGAGCCAGGCTGGTCACAGACTTGCTCCAACACTGGTCCCCGATGGGAGAGATTGTGACTTTCACCACAACCCCAGCTGAAGTCTAAACCAGAATTTATGCTCTGATTTTCTCTGTAAGACCTGAATAGCCCACAAGGCGCTTTCCCCTCCCCCTTCCTTTCTTTCTTTCTTTTTCTTTTGTTGGCAACCCTTCAGTCTTTCTAAGTACAGCTAAAAGAGGGGTCTTGTGGTTTTTGGCTAATACAAACCAAAGGTCATTAACCCTTGACAGTTCTTTAGTGAATTACTATTAAGAAATGAAATAATTTAGTGGTCTGAAGAGAGGTTCATATAGTTGATGACATAAGGGTCATTTAGATCATCAGATTTGACCCTTTGAATAGTACAGGGCACTGAATTTTATCCCGTAGCTCCTGGCCTTTCATTTATGGTCTTTATACATGGTGTTAGGAAACTCATAATATCAGGGCTGCATATCGCTAGGGGCTGAACTAACACAGAAGGGAAGAGTAGTACTGATATAAATTTACCAGGAGGTCATAGGTTAGCAGCCCATTGAGGCTTTGAAGAGAGGAACCTGGCAATACTCCATTGCCTCTTGCTCAAAACCCACCTGGTTTCATCTGTCTGTTATGGAAGAATATTGCCTGGTGGCCACACTCCTGATCTGGGAATTTCTCCATCTCTGTGACTCTTCTTGTGAGGCTGGGACCAAGATTTATATTTGCTTTTGAACATTTGAAACTACAGTAGGTTCTTGGCCTGCCTATAATCACTATGAGTTATTGGTTGTGATGGTGATTGACTGGTATTTATCTTCTACTCCCTCAAATTGCTCCTTACAGCAACTGAGGCCACAGGATAATGTTTCCATCTCTTGCTGTTTAGTTTTGGGTGTCTTGGGTTTTTTTTTATTTGTTTGTTGGTTTGTTTCCCTGCTTCACTGGATCTCCCTTGGCTCTCCTCTGGAGTTTTAATAGCTTTTTTTCCCCGTCTCTTTAATTTATTTCCTTGTAATCATGGATGTCTTCTTCTGTGCCTTGGAGAAACCTGAATCATTGGCCAATAGGTGAGGTTTTGCTATCAATTGTTATTATTCATTTGTGCCCATTAATGTAAAAGAGGGACAAACTGTACATTGAAGTGTAAAATGTTGCTTATACAGCTTAGGTGGTCTTAATATATTAAAAAGTCTGTTTGGAGAGGTGAACATCTCTTCCCTTCACAGTGCAATTTTTTTTCCCCTGGTCTACTCTCCATTAAAAAAACCAACTTTTTTTTCCCCCACCCCCAGTCTGATTTTAAACAACCTGTGAGAAGGGGCTTCCACTACTTCATTTGAAGATTATTCCAATCTAAATGACCTCACTTGCCCTTTTCTGAGTTTTATCCCATTACATTAAGCAGTTTCTCTGCACGCCTGGGAAGAATTAGCGCCTTAACATTTTGACCACATAGAAAATGAAAAACACAGGAGAAAATCAAAACCCAGGTGCAGCTAGTGCCAAAAATGTTGTTTCAGAAGGGACTTGATTTCATCTATTTGTGTAGTGCCTACACTCATCAGCTTCCCCTCAGCCTAACTTATCTCCTGGCTTGCAGCACAGTCATTCCTCATTGTTCACTTACAAGGGCTGAGGGCTCTTAACAATGGAGATCCTACTTCTTCCTTGGCTCTCAGCTCCCTCCTGCCTGCCAACTCTTTTATATTCCCCTGGGCATTAGTTGGCCAAGCAATGTATATTTAGTGCTTTCATTTTTTTTCTCTCTCCTTCATCTAACCAACCCTTCAATCATTTTGTTGCTTTTCTCCAAAGCCTCTCAAAATTGTCGGCATCCTGCAGGCTTGTGGCTGTCCAATGTTACTCTCGGTCTTCCTTCTCCTGCAGGGCATGGAAGTTAAGTTTGTTGCGGTACTTTCTTAGGTGTTTCCACTGACGCTGATGCCCTGGATTGCATGAGAAGAGTCCTGCATATACTTAAAGGCTTAGCAGGATAGGTGGGCTACTGAGATGGTGGTGCAAATCCTTCCATGCTTGTTTCAGAGCAGCTCGCCAGGAAACAATGTACTTTTGTCAGAAGTTGGCTTTATCTCTTTCTCTTTGCTTTAATGAGGTAGTGTAAATCGCTATATTGGGACCAAGGAGACAAAGGTTGTGTCCCTAGTGCTGTCCCAATGGCCAGATAACTGGTATTGGGCAAATCACTTGATCTGCCAGGACTTCAGTTTCCCTTTTAAGCTTTGCCTGCCTTTTCTCTACGATGCTCAGGGCACTGTGACTACCACTAAGGTTTGTGTCTACACAGCTCCGAGATGGAGGGACAGCCTAAGCACTGCAGGCTCCCCAAGCTGCCTGCTTTCTACCCTCCCTTTGTGCTGGACTTCAGCTGGGTCTCAGCATCCACAACACGCTTGGAAGGAGCCAGGCTTGGATATCTGGTTATGGCATATGCAGGACCACCTGGATGTTGCCCAGCAAAGAGAGGCTGGCTCGTGTTACAACACCCAGAGAGCAGAGGTGACCTCTCTGTGCACGCATGCCTGATCACAGCGTGGTGGTTGGCAAGTCTGTTCCTGACTGCAAGCCTGGGCCCGTGCTGGCTGGTGGTGTGGATGTCCTAACACGTGCATTTACCGTCAGCCATCTCAGCAGCAGCCCCAGAGCACTGCTGGAATCCAAAGGAGCAATAAATCTGTAGAAATGATATCTGCTTACTCAACAGACCAAATGCACATCCCAGAGCCACATTGTGCCAGTTCTACTCCTTAAACAAACATGGTTTTAGACTAAAACGTGGTTTTAGACTTTTTACCCTGGTGCAGTAGGTAAAGCTGCGAGAGTGAAAACTGGACTCTTTGCTGCCTTATGGAGACATAAGGGCAGGTGCCAGTTAACCTCCAGTGGCTGTGTGGAGTTGTACTGGGAGTGACAGAAGAGCAGAGGCTGCCTTTCAGAGCCCAGAAAGCAATCAGGCTCTGACAGGTGATAAAAATAAACTACGGAGTTGTAAGTTTAGAATATTTGATCTAGCGTTACTAGGAAGAAACACATTTACAGTAACTTTTGGTACTAAAATTGCACCTAAGAATAATGAGACATATCCTAAACGTAAGAGTTAACTGACAGCCACTACAGTTGGTTCAACAAATGACAACAGTTTGGTGGAATTTTTTTTGGACCTACTTGAGGGAATATTCACTGCTGCATCAAAGCTTATTCGGAATTATCCCATGCAAATGGCTCAAAGGTTTCTTTTGCTCAGTGGCTTGGTTTCGTCATATTTGCATTCTTTCTGCATTAGCTAACCCGGCTTAGTCACCTGGTGTTGTCCTCGTTTCTTGACTGCACAAGCCAGTCTTGTGTCACTGAGATCTGGCCATGAGGTCTTGCGGGGAGATAGTTCTGACTTGCCCTCCATGAACACCTCAGCAAGCCCATAAGCACATTTGGCAGATGCCTTTGCCATTAAAGTTCAGGCAAAGTGAACGCTGAAGTCGGAAAAACGTGGCACTTGGCCAACCCATGGAAAAAAAAATTAGCGCAATTAATCCTAGATATTTTGCAGTACTTTTCCAGACCTGTTATTCCTTTTGTTGGGGATTCACTTACCCACTTCAACACGCTATCACTTTAAGCTTCCTCAAAGGCACACAAAGCTCCTTAATAAATAATCTTGCTATTTCTTATCGCATCTGCCTCTGAGTGAGAGACGGGACAAATGGGGCAGTGTTCACATCTGAATCCAGGTGAGGATCAGATGTAGGCTGGGGAATGGCAGTGATAAGAGCTGACTGGTGACTGCGGTGTTATATATGCTCTGCGTTAACTCCTACATGCTTTAGAAGATCTGTGTTTTTAGGATGGGTATGAGGCCAGGGAAGGGAGGTGCACGGCAGCAAGGACTAAATCTCCCCTACGCTTTCACATGTCACCTATTACCATAGTATCTGAACGCTTTCTGCTCCGTGGATTGCAAGGTATGGGCTGAACTGGCCAACCCTGGCAGTCTTTAGGAGAAGCAGGAGCAAGAAAGAAGGTGAAGATCTTCTGAGCTGATGAGGCTGGTAGAGGAAGATGTAAAAACATTGAAAATCAAAGGGAAACCACCAGATTGCAGCAGCAAATAATTTTATGGGCAGGATCTTGAATAGACCTTGCACAATATTGCAAAAGCTGCTAAAGTTTATAAAGGTTGAGATAAGCTAACTCAGAAACAGATAGGTGTTTTAGCAGGAAGGGGTGGCAGGAGATTTTGGAGAGGTTACAGTCAAGAATCTTTAGGATTTGGCAACAATCCAGATACAAGTGTTTGGTGTGAAGGAGATGTAGGTGTTGAACACGACACGGAGATTGTGAGTTTGAGTGTCATACGAGTGCGGGCTATTCGCAGCAAGGAGGGCTGGGTGAGGGAAGAGTTTGTGGTGAAAGATAAGGAGGTGTTCTTTCAACCGTGATAAAGGTTGGCAGACCCACATCTGGGAAAGAGCTCAGAGGAAGGAGAGGAGAGACCCAGCAGTGGAGAGTTACACCTGCTAATGTGAATGTGGAGAATGATGTCACCAGCTGACATCACAGGGAGGATGATGTCAGTGGGAGAGAGAACAAGGAAGAGGAAGAAGTACCGGGGTGTTCAGAGAAGGAGTGGAGGGAAAGCCGCAGAAGATGGCCAGTCTCTCACAGAGCAGACCAAGGGTAGCAAACACTGTGTCCGTTGCCATGGAGGAGAGCTGGATCTCAGCTACAGCTCAAGTAGAGGAGGTGGCTTTTACTAAACTGTGTTTTTTATGTCAAGTTCAAATGTGGAGCCTTCTAGGTATTTTATCACTTTGAGATTTTTGTAGTTAGAAATTAGCCTGAACCATTCTGGTCATGAAGTTTTGAATGTTTCATTATGAAATCTCTATTTTATTTTTTTTTTCCCAAACACTCTTTCAGCTGCTCTGAAAGAGTAAAAGGAAAAATGCAAAGCAAAATTTTTCCTTTAACTTAAAAAAGCTCTTTTTACCTTCTAATCTCTCAAATATCAAAGGAATGCTATTTAAAACATCAACCCGGGAGAAAATGTGTATTTTTTTTGGTTCATTCTTCTCCTCAGTGTTTCAGGTGTTCATTTCTGGTAATTTCTATCCATCCAGTTTTTAAAAAGATATGTTTAAAAAAGTTTTTTGAAGGGTCTGTGTAAGCCACAGAGAATCTCCCTCCTCTCCCTTCTTAGTCAGCATTTCAAGTATTCATTTCTGGTATTTTAGAGACAGGACACAAGGAATGATACATATCTGATGAAACATCCTTGTTGTCACTGTCTGTGTTTATCACCTTGAGCTTCTTTTCTAGACAGTGGTGAGAAACAATACTTTTAAGATACCGTTCATCTGAGACGTCTAGCTCATGATGAGATGAACGCAGCCTAAAAGACACCATATCTTTCTGGCGACTCTGAAGGAAGCCTGGATTGACTGTCTCAAGTAGAAACATTACAGATATCCACATCGAGCCCAAAGTATCCTGCTTGGCTAGGATGATCTGAGGGCTGGAGCCCCCCCTGCTGCGAGGCCGGGCTGGGAGAGCTGGGGTTGTGCAGCCGGGGAAGGGGAGGCTGCGGGGAGACCTTATTGCGGCCTCTCAGGGCTTGAAGGGGGGCTGTAGGAAGGGTGGGGGCAGCCTCTTTAGCAAGGCCTGTTGTGACAGGACAAGGGGTGACGGTTTTAAACTAAAGGGGGGGAGAATTAGACTGGATATAAAGAAAAAATTGTTCACGCTGAGGGTGGTTAAAGCCTGGCCCAGGTTGCCCCGAGAGGTGGTCGATGCCCCATCCCTGGGAACACTCAAGGTTAGGCAGGACGGGGCTCTGAGCAACCTGCTCTGGTTGAAGATGTCTCTGCTCACGGCAGGGGGTTGGACTGGATGGCTTCTAAACGTCCCTTCCAACCAAAACTATTATTCTATGATTCTATATTTGTCCCACAGTGCCCAGGCTGCTCCTTGTCCTGCTCCCTGGTCGCACATGAGCTCTCTGACCCTGTTTGGGGTTGACCAGTTGTGGAGCCACCTGACTGTACTACCCCATCACAACACTTTGTTCTTCCAGAATGGCCCCAACACATCTGGGAGGAGACTCTGTGCGTAGGAAATACCCGCCATTGTCACGTAGCTGGCGGCGGAGAGAAAGCATTGTCCCTTTGCTCCTGCACAGTGCCCGAAAGGAGCAGGTGTTGGGCAAACGCTGATCCCAGGAGATCTCGTAAGGTCCAGTGAGTCCGGCTGGCTCATCCAACTTGTGAATCTGGCACTGAGATTCAATAGCTGTGGAAAAGAAAGAAGAGTTTATTGTGTTAAAATTGTAGGCATGCAGAAATTGCCAAATTTAGACTTTGGCCAGGGTACCAGTATTATCAATGCTACCTTTGATGAGGGGTCAAAGTTCTGCTGACATGAATTAAAATCAGGAATAAGTAAAATTGGAAGGTTGTAAATCTCAGGGGTAGACCAAGTAGTGGAAAAAGCAGGATCATTAGTAAATAAAAAAGGAGGACAATGGTTCAAAACTGGTTGAGTTATTGAATGCCTTTAGAAAAAAAGGTCTCCTAAAGAAGAAAACTATAGGAGAGTAGTTTGGACAGGATTTAAAGTGAGGAAGGAAGTCACTATTAAAAAAATTATAAAGAACAAGTGGAGGAATCCCTGAAAAAAATGGAAAGCACAAAGATTAGCTTTGCATGTTGGACATTAGAGACTGAATTGAGAAACCAACTGTATCACTTCCCAAAGGCGACTGATGCTGACTGGGATGAATAAAGGAGAAAGGGCTGGGATAATATCCCTGATTCTTTATCCCTGCTACTCAAAGGCAAAGGAGAGACTGACTCCAGGTGAGAAATTGTGTCTTTTAATATAATGGAACAGATGTTAAGGCAGATATAAGTACACACCTGTATGGCAGAAGGATTGTAGACAAAAGGCCAAATAAATACATGATGCTAGAGAAACTTGACTGCTTCTACTTTTCATCAGATTTTATACAGTGCTTAATTTGGCTTGGAATATTCTTTCAAAGGGTTTTAGAAGACATATTGTTGGATGAATAAAAGCTGTCCACAGATTCAGTAATAAACGTATTGGAAAAGTAAGAGAGAAAGAGTATATGTTGAAATGTGGAGGGATCTGATTTTTTTTTATATCTTTTGAAATAATATTTTGAGAGCACAAACCCACATTAATAAAAATCAAAATTGATAATAATTTGGAAGGAACTGAGGACGTTAGAATGGAAAGAGAAACAGTATAAAGGAGGCCAGAAATGTTAGAAATGGTCAGAAAAACAAGATCCATGTAGAAAAAAGCAAATGTCACCACCAAAAGTTTAATAATATCAAGGAAACATTTTGTTGGAAATGTAAAATTGGGAAATGATGGTGGTGTAGAGGAAATGAACTTGTGCCTTACGGCAGATGAAAACACTAGGATGGAAGTGGTTGTTTTGTTGCGCATGTGGCTAGCCCCACATTGAACTCGGGAGGTATGTGCCATTGAAGTAAGTGCCTGCATGTTTGCAGAGTTGGGCGCTGTCCTGAGGAAGAAGGGTTGAGTGGGTTTGCATGGAGACTGGGAAAAAAGCTTCCAACACCTGCAGTTGCTGGAAGCTACAGTGAGTTTCTTTTACTGGCACATAGCCTTTAGCTGCCAAGTCCAGATCCTGTTGTAGATTGAAACCTCTTCAAAGCTTGTGGTGAGTTTCTTCGTTCATCTCTCAGTAATTGGCTCCTGGGTGTCACTTTTTAGGCATGCTTTGCCTCAGGTCCTGGGTTTTGTGCATACTCCTAGTTCTTCAGCTGCTCACTCTAGTCAGCTGTTTTGCTTTCCTGGATAATGAGCTCTGCTCAATCTCTTTCTTCATTCCCCTTTACAGACAGGAAGATGAGGAAGCAAAGTCTGGGTTGTTAAGGGGAGTGGGTGTGTATGAGTTACCCAGCCTAGGAAATCCCAGCTGGTTGTCTATAAAACTTCTTCTGTGCCTGAGCTTTTATATCCTCCATGGAGATGGAAACAGCCCTGGAATGAGAAATGGGAGGTGGAAGAGCCCCCTTGTGTGGCTGCGAACACATAATTAAGGGACATGCATACAAGGCAGTCCTCATGAGAAGACTTTTGTCTGCTCACACCCTGCTAATCACACCACACTTAATCTTTGCGATACATATACGTTCTTGTGATCTTGTTCCTTTTATGTAGTCAATTGTGTCAATTCTACAGTTCTGGCCCAGAACTTGGCAAGCTGCTGCGATCTTGCCATGCTGTCACCTGCATCTGATGTGATAAACAGCACATCTGTTTACCAGTTTCCTGGCACAAACAAACATGCAGATCAGCTTGGACATAAAACTTCAAGCCCACCTCAAAAGGAAAGGCAAAGCTGTTCTCCCTAGTATTGCCAGAAATGTGAGTAAAAGGCAGTTCAGGTTACCTAAAATCTTGGATCTTTAAAACAGCAATATTCTTAGGAAATGCCTGAGTACGGCATTAGTACCCTCTGAAACAAAAGTGTTGTCCCCAACTTCTAGCAGTATTTCTGAACTGTTGATGGAGCTGATCTGTGTGCAGTCTGAAACACCAGACGCGACTGTTGCTGTCGGAACCTGTTGCAGAAGCACGCGCAATCAGGGCTGTGTCTCGGAGCTGTTACTTCTGTAGACCACAGCTGGGTGTGAGCATGTGGCAGAACTGGCCTCTCTGCCTCTGGTTTCTTAAGCCCCTGTTTCCATTTTAGGAAATACAAATCCTACATTTCTTTAGCAAAGGAAAAAACAATCCTCTGTTAGGGCTTCTCTGATCCCGTCAGTGGAGGAATGCTTTAATTTCACAGAGGACTGTGATTAACAGCATCCTAGGAGAGCTGTTACAGTATGATTGTATTGAGGAACTCAGAGAAATGATTGATGGGAGACAACAGGATATGGAGGGGAAGGAACAATGAACGCGCACCACCATGTCCCTGTCTCTTTCTGCTCACCAAGGGAACATAGCAGATGCTCTGTGTGGCATCCGTCATCTTGTTTTATTGTCATGCACATGTGCAACTATCCTTATGTTTCCTTCTAAGCAGAGAGCAAAGCTCATTACTCAGGAGTTTGAACAAAGCCTCGGTGTAGAGCTGAGGACCCAACCTCGATAAGGTCTGTCTGGTCTGAGGTCCTGATCTTGTAACCAGGTCTTTGTGGCTCGGTCCCTATTCTCTGAACTGCTACTGGTACCATGAACTTTGGTCTTCGACTTCATAAATGCACCTGTTACTTGCATGGTGAGGGTGACTCTTGGCAAAGTAATAATGTTTCTCAACTGCATTTTTGTGTCATGTTGAAGGGACTCAAGTTCATAATTTAAGTCCATGAAGACTGATGTATCAGCACCAGAGATGCTGTCTACAGAATAAATGCTTTTAAAAGTAAGGAGCACTGAAAAAACCCTATTTTTTAGCAATTTCACAGGGTTGTCTTGCTTTGCAATTGTGGTTTATGGCTGAAAAACTAATTAGGTAATGCATCTAGAATAGGAGGGAGATTTGCTGTAGGTGAATCTTATACTAGAGACTAAAAGTTATCCTCCAGAAAGCTGGGCTTCTTGATTACCTAGGTTAAGTGCAATGTAATCCTTTGCATTGAAGGGAATATCTGGAAATTTGAACTGCTGTGCTTTGAAGATTGACTTGTTTTCAACTGATATGGACTCAAATAAAGAAAAAAGCAACACATTCTTTGGAAAAAAACCCACACAAACAACAAACAAACCCAAAACAGTAACAACCCCCCCACACCAAAGCCCTCTAAAACCCCAGAACAACAACAAAACCCCTTATCTACTAAGATCTCCCTCGCATTTATAAATTAATATTTAAATTTCTTAAAAGAAAATCCAGTAATCACAAAAGGGGAGAGCTGATAGTGTTAAATTAATTAGAGGTGGAACATTCTTTCAGATGACAGAAAACTTCTCTGAGGATGGAACATCTCAGATTGCTACAATGGATGGATCATATTAAACCGGCACTTAGCTGGATCTTAATTAGTGCATGAGCCTGAGCCAAGGAGAGTGCAGACAACCTTTGAAGACACTGCCTTACCTTCACTGACAGGAATAATCTAGGATGGAAGAGACTTTGGCAGTTCTCTGGTCCACACGCTCACAGCCACTCACTCATAGATCAGGTTGCTCGGCTGAGTTTTGAATATCTCCAGGGTTGGCTATTCCTCCACCTCGTGGGTCCCAGTTTTTGACTGCTGTCAGGAAGAATTTTTTCTAATACCTAAGTGGAATTTTGCGTGCTGCTACTTGTATCTGCCACATCTTAGCGCTTTAATATGCACTTCTGGGAAGAGTCTGGCTCTTCCCAGAGCCAGAGCTATAACCATGTCCTAGGTAGTTACAGGCAATGATACAAATGCCTCCAGGTCTCTTCTCCAGGTTGAACAATTCTAGTGCTCTCACCCTACCCCTGTACATCATGTGCTTCTGTTTTGTTCTATCACATTGGTGACCTTTGCTGGACTTACTCCAGTATGCCGGTTTCTTTCTTGTGCTATGGAGAGCAAACCTGGACACAGTGGCCAGATGTGGCCTCCAAAGAGCCAAGCAGAAGGGAGTTATGACTTCTCTTGGCCTGCTCAGGTCACTCCTGCTACTACATTGCAGGATGTAAATGGTGTTCCTTGCCATGAGGGCTCACTGCTGATTCTGTTCAACTTCTTGTCCACTGGGACACGATTTCTGCAAAGATGCTACCAGTCTGTAGCATGTGTTGCTGTGTTGATGTAGCATGTGTTGATGCCTGTGTTGCTGCATGGGGGTTTACTGTCCCTGACGCAAGGTTGGTGTTTTCTTCTCCTGGGGGTCATGTCGGCTAGTATCTCCAGCCTTTCAAGGTCTTTCCAAACAGCAGTCCTGCCCTCCAGCACATCAGCTGCTCCCAACAGTTTGGTGTTACTGGGGAACTTGCCGAGGGTGTCCTCTGTCACCATCCAGGTCGCTAATGAGGACTTCTGAGTAGCCACCTCAAGGCTACCCTGCCCCTGCCATTCAAGCCCTAGAGCTCTGCAAAGAACTGTTATGTTGTTGTTTTGAGTAAGAAAACTTCCAGATCACAGGCACCGACACCAATGTAAGAGCTTGGGTAAGTGCGTACTCTAAGAGGGGACTTGAGAGGAGGTAACAGTGCCTTTTTTTCTGCTTAGGACCCTGACTGCCCTTACCTGTAAGGAAGAGGATGTGTGCACAGTACAGGTGTAATAGAGGAGGAGATATCCATATGGTAGATTCCCAACTGAATCCCAGAAGAGAAGGAAAAGAAATAAATTATCTTAGATGTAACAAATCCAAAACCTTAGACAGATGTGCCCATGTTCCTCTGTGAGAATGGTAGAAGACAATGGCATAAGCTGTAGGTGCCGTCAAATCCAGGTTGGTTTTAGCACGGAAGACAGAGGCTTGCATTTCCAGCACGCCTTCTAGCTCACCGATCCAGCAGTGTGGTTCAAACGATGGTTTCAATGGCTGTGATTATTAATGCACTGTTCCCACCAAGATGTGGTTTTGCTTGTATGTAACATGAGATCCTGGGTGAAGATGGGCACTGTGTTTTACGGTCATTCAGCCGTAGAACAGAATGGCAGCGTCGGCTATCAGAAACCTTTTTTCCAGAAAATTAAAATCTTCAAGCCCTACACAGAGTTCGACAATCCTTTTCAAATAATTTTAAGTAACAAATACATTGAGAGAAAATATAAAATCTACCTGTTTTGTTTGCAGGGAGTTCTTATATAATCACAGGCAAATGGAGACGCTGCCTTCCAGTTCAATGCTTTTCTCTTTTATGAATCAAATGTGTCAACTTTTGTCATTCTCCGTACAATACTTTGGCTTGGACAGACCATAGTACTCGTTGTTAATAAGATCACTTTGGCATTTAAAAAATATTTTTCATTCTCAAAAAGAGCACAGAGCAAACTGAAATGATCCTTTTCAGAGAAACGTTGTTAGATCTTACAAAATGATGATTCATCTTTCTTGCCAGAAACTCCCACCTTTTCTGGGAAAAATTTCAAGTGTAATAATCTTGTTCATGATTTCCCTAGAACACACACCTGGATTTTTCCACCAGCCCCATTCCAAGTGTTAATGGTCACCTCTACATTTTTTCTTCTATCTGGAAGAAATCACTTTGTAAAAACGGATGATACAATTACTTGTATGAGGAAAGAAGCTTCCAGTAAATGTCTGCACATTAATTTATCAACAAAAGCCATACAAAAATTGACACTAGGCATATTCAAGCTAGAGAAAAAGCACAGATGTTTAGCACTAAGTGGGATTAACTGTCAGAACTGTTGCTGCTGGACAGGATAGACTCTTGATAATTTAAAGTGTTTAAGTCTGGATGCTCCTCATAAAGGCCTTCTCATCTCTCAGGTAATGGTTATAGACTGGGTGCTAAATCCTTTGAGTCAAATTCTCTGACAGCTCCCCTGCCTCAGTTCAGGCACTTGCTAGGGTGGTACCTGGATTATTCTTCTTCTATGTCCCCAGCAGAGAGAAGGCTGCAAAGAACCCTCAGAGATAACAAACTTAGAGTGAGGGACAGAAGGTGAAGGTTGATGTGATGTGCTGCAGATGTATTGGATTTTAGCTAAGATGTACTGGATTTTGGACTGCATTTTGAGTACTGTGTTCAGTTCTGGGCCCCCCAGTGCAAGAAGGGCAGGGAACTGCTGGAGCAAGGCCAGGGGAGAGCTGCCAAGGGGATCAGGGGCTGGAGCATCTCCCTCGTGAGGAAAGGCTGAGAGACCTGGGTCTGTTCAGCCTGGAGAAGAGAAGGCTGAGGGGGGATCTCATCAGTGCCTATAAATATCTGAAGGGCGGGTGTCAGGGGGATGGGGCCGGGCTCTTTTCAGTGGTGCCCAACGCCAGGCCAAGGGGCCACGGGCACAAGCTGGAACACGGGAAGCTCCACCTGAACATGAGGACAAACCCCTTCCCTGTGCGGGTGCCAGAGCAGGGGCACAGGCTGCCCAGAGAGGCTGTGGGGTCCCTTCCCTGGAGACATTCACCCCCCGCCTGGACGCGGCCCTGTGCCCCTGCTCTGGGGGTGCCTGCTCCAGCAGGGGGTGGGACGGGATGAGCTCCAGAGGTCCCTTCCAGCCCCCACCAGTCTGGGATTCTGTGATTCTAAGGGATCACATAAAGGATGCCCAACCATATGGTCACATAGCTTCCTCTGGGTGAAGTTGGACGGGAGGTTTGATAGGGTTTAGATGTGCATGACTTGCCTGCCTGCTATGATTTAGTCTTTTTGAGACATCATTTTGAACTGTGGTGGGAAATTGAAAAACAGTGGTCAGGCTGCCTGGCAGAGTCCTGATTGAGTAGAATGGCCCCCATGAGGGGTTCTATCTTTCCCATGGATAGACTCCCACAAGTTTTCCAGTAGAGCTGCTGACATCTTACAGTAAATGCAAGCCTACAGAGAGATGACCTTGTTCTTCTCAATCAAGGATCCCACAGGAATGGTCTCTGCACCGTGAAAGATGTGCTGCCAACAGATGGGAAAGTGATGCTGTATAAGGAGGACTGTGTAATGGCTCGAACACTTAACTTACATCTGGAAGATTCATGTTGAGGATCAGAGATGTAAAACTTGATGAACTTATTCTTGCAGGATCCCCAAATCCCTGCCCTTCCAGTAAAAGCCCTTTATGAGTCTGATCTCTGCAAGTCATTTCTTTCTACAAAAGAAGGTGCTTAGTGCTGTAAGTGACATTAGTGCACAGGTGCAATGGGTACTAAGTAATGAATAAATATTGTTAGAAGACAAGAATTCCAGTCCATACAAAAGTGAGGTTTCCCGCTGATTTTGTACCTGAGTCTAGCTGATCAATTTTTCTCTTTTGTGTTTTTTTCTTTGCAAAAAGGGAGTGTAAGTGAAAGCAGGAAGGCTCTCATAGGTGAACTATGAAAAAACAAGTAATTTCCCATCTTTTATCATTGACAGGTTGCTTGTCTGTCCTTATTTCATGCCCAAATCTCAGTGACCGAGCTGTTGAGCATTCATCTGAGAATCTGACTTTGTCCTTTGCCATGAACTTGAAAATATTTGGGTTAGGAGTCACCAGACTTTCCTGTTAAGGTATTTCGCTGAAAAATTGTTATGAATGTCAGCCATCTATGTCCTGAGTAAGTGACTATCAACCAGCTGAGAAGTAACAAACATACACAGAAAGCCTTAAAAGCTACCATCATCTTTACTCGAGCTCCATTGATTCCCCTAGAGTTACCCAACAGATAAATCTGATTCCAAATATAGTTGGTGAGTGGGTGGGTGGATGAGTTGGTGACTGGGGTGGCTCAAGAAAGTTAGCCAGATCTCCGCAGGCCTTTATGCAAGTGGAAGATATTACCTCTTTGGCCCTGAGTGCATTCTCACTGATACTGGTATGATTTGAGAGGAGTGTCACTGAGTCAGATTTATACCTGAGTTACGTGGGCACAAGCAAGAGGAGGATTGGGCAAACTGTGCTTAAAGCCCCAGTGGATTTGAGAGCCTTCTCCAGCAGCTTAGGTAGCTTTTCTTTCTATCCTTAGCAACACAGTCCTGATTAACCCTCCAAGCTGTGGTCAGTCATTTTGAGGACAGTTTGATTGACAGCATGCAACCTGCCAACGCTTTTCCCTGCATTGTCCAGTACATTAGAACCTGGAGGTGGTTGGTTGTGTTGGTTTTTTTTTAAAATTTATTATTATTTTGTTGATTTTTTTTAAATCTCTTGGATATTCTATGAGAAAAAGTCATCCTGAGCAAGAGGCATGAAGTATTTCAATGTAAGTACAAACAGATGCATTAAGACTCCTCCTTTATGTATCTGTAAAAATGTGTATTTGGGCAATATGACCATTTTTGTTGATTTGCCAGATATTCAGTGGAATCCCCTTCCCATTCTGAAACTTCAAATGGACAATACAAAACTTTTCCCTGTGGGAATTTCATGCAAGGTTTTTGAGGAATGTTGTTTCTTCACCAAATATAGTGCTTCATAAGAGCAGGTCTGACAGACCATCTAGGCTTGGGTGGGCAACCAACTCTATCACCCAAAACTTAAGGGACAATATTCCTTTATGTTGGTGATCCATTAAGAGTCTTGTGAAATTATTCCCAAAGAAAATCAGTATTGGGAAAGCATGTTATGATTTGTCCTATATTTTATACTTCTTTCGGTATAATTTAACAGCTTGAAAAAAGTAGAATAAATCCTTGGGAAGCAGTTAGATTTCTGGGATTGCAGCCAGCATATTGTGGACCACCACGGGTCCAGGGACTACAATTTGTCTGGATAATGGGTTTGTTTGGAAATTATGCTGCTGGTGTCTGAAAGCTCTAATGTGGCACTCATGGAGAAAAAGTTAGTTTCTGGAAGTTGTCAAAAAATAGAGAAATTAGGTGGGGTTTTTTTTTGTTTGTTTTTATTTTGGTTTGTTTTTGTGGAAGATAGGGTGATGGATTGAGCTTTAACTGGGAAATAAATAAGTGAATAATTGGTGAAATATGTACTTGGAAAGAATAAATCATACTGAAATCTTTGTCAGTGTACATGGATATATAAAAGCAGAGATTTTTCAAAATAATAAACTTTCAAATGTGCCTAATGTCTTTTCTCAGCTAGCCTAGGTTAAACTTCCATTTATTGCAGGAGTGAATTTGCTGTATTACAAAGTATATGTCACTTAAAAGTAGCATAGTAAGAACACAATGGTTTTAATCTAAAATGTGGAGAAAATAAGCATTTACAGCATTTTGAATGCTGCACCTCTGCAATCAGTGACAAAATTCCCATTAATTACAGTGGTCACCACACTGGTTCTCCAAAGAATAATTTGTGAATAGCGTGACTATTTTCTTGAAACTAGAACTTTATTCAGCTGCTGCAAAAAGTGTAACCAGGAGCATACTGAAGGAAACCTGCCATTAGAAATACATTCATTGTTTTCTAAGTCGTTTGTGAACATTAAAAAATTTCTCTCTTGTGAGAGATTTTTTTTTAAGTTGCCACAGAAAACTGCTATCAACTGAAAACATAATGTAGAAAGTAAATTGGAGGTAGGTGCTTTTAGCCAGAACCACCTTCTGCATGCTACAGGACAAGCTACTGTATTTCTTACTAACAATTCAAATGGTTTGCTGCCTATATGTGAGCAGTAACTTCTGATCAGAAGATGACATCTCTAAACGCCATTTTGAGAGACTCCATTTGAGTTACCAACTCAAGGTGAACTGGGAATCACTGTTCATATGCATGAAATAGACATTTGACATACTCATTACAGCCAATATTTTAGCAGCTGTAAATAGCGGGGTTTGGGTTTTTTCCATGTCAAAAATAAAGCAATGTCTTTTTTGGTATAGTAGTTTCGTTCCATGTGGGGTCTGAAGAGTGATTGACCTCTAAGACAATGCATTTGATAAGGGTAAGCAAGAAAGAGCACGGTCCAGTCTCTTTTCCATCTGTCTCCATCATGGTAAAGACATTAAAAGCACTTGGGTTCCAAAAGGCGGGTTTCAACCTCCAGACTTAAGCACTAAAGTCAGGTTAGCTTTTAAAAGTGAAGGACACCAGGTGCTCTGACACGAATTGGCCAGCTCATTCTCCTCACATCTGTGCTTACCAGGCGGAATTCAAATTTTTCCACTGTTTAGCAGAACTGACTTTCATAGTTCTGTTTGACATCTTGCGATATTTCTTACCATATTTGTTTCCATAACTGCCATAGATTTTCATCCAGCCACATGCAGCTGTTCTGAAACCAGGCGACTCTGCCCCTCTGTCCACTCAGGAGTGGTTGTGTGCTGCAAGGTGCAATCGCTACATGAACAAATTCAGTTTTGTTTTGGTTTTTGTTATGCTCCGGTTCACGGGGTTAAAGGGTTACATGAGAATTTCAGCCCTCTGCTTGTAAAAATAAAACCAAAGTAATCACTGGCTTTGATAGTTTCAGAGAAAACCTCAAAAAATATAAGCAGGGAAGACACAAAACTCAAAAGGACAGCAATACACAAATATCAGTTTTTGCGGGTTTTGCTTGGGGTCTGACTCATGCTTTTTTGTGCCTCAGGAGCGACTAACTGACTGAATTCCCATTGGCATCTGCAGGACAAGGATGGTTTAAATGTGAGGAGCTGGGTTATGGCTACTCTTCCTGCTGTGTTTCCTCCTATCTACCTGAGCCAGTGAGTTCATAACTCCATGTTGGTACAATCTGCTCTTGATCAAGTGTAGATAGTAAAACCGTTGTGAGAAAAAAGCAAACTTTGCTGCCATCCTACTCAGGCACCGATTCTGCGTGACTCAGACAAACCCTGCTCTGTTTTTGCTTCTCTTGTAGTTACCTTTAAGGAAGAGGGATGACTCAGGTGCCTGCTGACTACCTGTCAACCACCAACTCCTACAACTATGAGCAGCCCTTTCTCTCCGTGGCTCGGACAAGCACTGTCACCCAGGTACCCCCAGCCAAAAAAATAACCTTCTTCAAGAGTGGAGATCCTCAGTTTGCAGGAGTCAAGATGGCCATCAACCAGCGAAGCTTCAAGAGCTTCAATGCACTCATGGATGACCTCTCTCATAGGGTCCCACTGCCATTTGGGGTACGGACCATCACCACCCCACGAGGAATACATTGTATCAGTGAGCTGGACCAGCTGGAGGATGGAGGATGCTACCTTTGCTCTGACAAGAAATATGTCAAGCCTATTAGCATTACTTCTGGGGGACACAGGCCAGGCCCTCCACGAACTGGTCGTCCCTCCAGTACCTTGAGAAGAGCAGCTCAGGAGGGCAAGCTTGAAGATTATTCCACACCCTTCACTCAGCATGGCCCCAGAATACCCAAGAAAATCACTCTAGTTAAGAATGGAGAAAGTGGGTTTCGGCGCTCAATTATCTTGAACCGCAGAAATGCTAGGAGTTTCAAAACCCTCCTGGATGAGATTTCAGAGATCCTGCAATTCCCAGTGAGGAAGCTCTACACTGTTGATGGGAAGAAGGCAAGTATCTCTGGTACCTGTTGCTGGTCAGTTATTCTAACAGGTGTTACCACATCAACATTTACATTCCCTGTGATGCAAATCCTTTAGTTCATGGGGCCAATAGTTTACCCACATTACCTTAGTTCTTTGGGCCTGTGTAGTTACTGTCACATTAGTTACTTCCCCATTAATTACATGAAGGGTTGATGCAGAAACTTCTGGTAATGGACTTTCCCACCCTCTCCTGGGAGGTGTGTCCTTAAGATGGGAGGAGGCTTAACTTTTCTGTGTCTAATAACCAGGAATTCAACAAAATAAGACAGCCCTTAGGTAGCACCTTGTGGTTGCATAGTTCCTAACAGAAGACAGTACTCCTCATGATGTGGGATCCTCAGCATTGTCATAATATAACTAATAAATGCATAAATACTTAGGATATATGTGGGATCAGGAGTTGCATTTGTGCTGATGATTTGGTGAATGTGCCAATTGGGGTGGACCTTTATAATAAATTCAGGGCAATGCACTACTTTTTTCTTCTGTTCCCAGAGGAGTTCCCTGGCAAACCTGAGATTCTCCTGACTTCTTCTCCACCTCTTTGTAACATAGACTAACTTTTACTTCCATTTCTTCCGAAGAGGTCTCACATCAGCCTGTCTTGTCCCTGGCAACGCAGCCAGGTGGAGCAGTTACCCTGCTCCTTGCCACATTTTCCACCTTCACAGTGCCATGCACCAGCTCCCAGTGGTAATGTTACAACCATTTGTGGTGTCACTTTCTGAACTAGATGACTGACATGACTTGGGGTCCACTATCCAGGAGGGGGAGGGGAATGGAGGAATATTTTAATCCAGATCATTTTGACCTGACACAGGGACAGGAATATGCAGCCATGAAGGAGAGAGGGAGGGGATAATGGTGCCTTAAGCTAGCTTTCCTGGTGGAGGCAACATGTCATACCACAGTGCTTTCTGCTATGCCCACCACTCTGGAAAGAGCTTCCTGTTCTCAGCTGGAACATACAAGGAAAATGCCCTTCCCAAACGTCTTACTGCTACAGTTTCCCCAACCCTACTCACCTAGAAGCTAGAAGAGTGTCAGCCTGACTGCAGTGGGAAATGAGGCGAAACCCCAGGGAAAGGATGGTGCCGCTCCACATATGCCAGACAAGTGAAACTGCAATCTTGAAGAGAAACTGAGGGTCCTGCAGAAAACGGTGATTTATGAAAAAAGACCCAGGAGCAAGAGAGGAAACTTAGCTGTGGACAACCCCAACATGGCTTAGGATGAGCAAAATAGACAATTCATCTCTTCAAACTTTATGTCCTAAAGGGTCAGTTGTCTAAATCCAAGATGAGAAAGCTGGCCACCCTACTGCGGGACTCATGTTTTCTAACTGTGTCTACAGTCTGTGTTTCTCCTAATGGGAGAGCAGAACAAAATGGCCCACATGGAGGCAACTGCATGGTAGGCAAGACAGATCCCATGCCCTAGGGTATTTCAGCAGTCAATGGAAAGAAATAGGCTCTTCAGACATCAACTGTCCAAGTAACTCTCTAAATGACTGAGGATACGTGGAGCTGGATTCATTTCAGATTCAGTTACCTGAATGGCAGTGTTTAAATGTTTCTGTAAGTGAGGTAAATGGCTAAGCTCCCATGTTGCTGTTGAGACTAAGCTGACAGACCATTGTGCTTGGAGCTGGCCAAAGATAGGTGTCTAGAGGCCTTTAGAATTAGTTAGGTTCTTTTTTTCTAGCTTCCACCAATTTATTTGCAAGGTTAAGTTTGCTGCTACAACTATAGTACTAAATTTAAAAGTCTTAGAGTGCAATCTCATCCCTCTCTTCTCTGTTCTGCTAAATTCTTAACATTTTCCCTGGTTTGGTCTTGTCCCAGAGTAACAGTCTCCCAGCAGTTTAGAGTTAGGGTCTGGGACCATTCACTGTTTGGATGTGGCCAGCCTGTGTTTGAGCAGCCAGGCTGCTTCAGTTGACCTCCATTCTGAAGCACAGGGTCTGGCACTGTTTGCTTTACTACTACAAATGTAGCCAACTCAAATGACAAAAAAAAAAAAACCCCAAACCCACCCCTGCTGCCTGTGGTGCAGATGTGTTATAATCTATGGATAAGTATTTTATTTTGTCGCTGATTTCTCCAGTTTTCAAGACTTGGACTCCTGCTCAGTCCACATGGAGATAATAATCTTGCGTAGTGGTAGTAACTTCCTCTTCATTTCTTCCATTTTTGAGATTTTTCACCCATTTCTCTAAAGAAAAGATTTGCCTCCGACTTCTTAGTGCAGTCTTAATGTTCTCCTTGTGATTTTTAAATGAGTTTCCCACAATTTTCCCTCTAGTCATGATAAAGCCTTTTCTTCCTAGCCATTATATCCACCAATATTTTTGCTGGGATATACAATAAATACACATTCAGAAAGCACAGTATCTTCTCTATTATTCAACCTCCATCTTTTAATCTAAAGACATGCAGTTATCTTTTACATTCTCAGCTCTGCAGCAGTGATCATCCTGCCTAAAGGTCCCTATTCTTCCAGAGGTCGATCTCATCCCAATGCGCCAAGACATGGCTAGAATGACATGGGTACTAACTGACCAGAAGTGGTCACTGTGGAGTATCTGAAGCTGACAGCACCTATTAAATTTTGCATGCTAACAACTTTGCTGACAGTTTAAGTGACAAGCTATGTAGGTCTCTTCAGGAGACAGTGTCAACATCTTTATCACTTGTTTTGCATCCCCACCCCCAATTCAGCCTTTGTTTCTGGAAATGGTTCAGCCCAAGCTGCACATGAACATCACTTCAAAAGATATTGATGCTCTTTGTTGCAGCTAGATTATCTTCTTTGGCATGCAACAGAGTTTAAGATAATTCTTTATGTAGTGATAACGATATTTTCCACAATAAATCCCAGGGGTTCCTTCTCTTTTTTTCTCTCCATGTTTTCCATCTGTAGAAATGTGTGTGTGGACCAAACACCATCATGTAATCTCTCCACGGTCCCACGGGATTTATTTTTTTGGATGTGAAAATTTTCATTACCATCTTGTCAATAGGCAGTTCATCTTCTGCACCTTATTAATTTAATTTGCACTCCTTTTATTCATGTGTAGGATCTCGCACTGATAGGTGACTATGGGTCCAAGCTGATCAATGTTATCAGCTTACACATACCTAGGAAATATGTGATTATTAATAGCCTTTCTAGGGAATCTTTTAAAGTGATTTTTTGGCCATTCTTAATTTCAATCATTTACCTCTTGCCTTTTAACCGTTCATTACTGCTCGTTCCATGGTCATTCCTGTTAGGAATTCCTGGAGCTGTTACTCTAGTCTCAGGTGCAAAGCATTTAAACCACAGAAAGAGTCACTATGTCTTGGATTTTCCAATCTTTTCCTTTCATAAGGATTCTCTAAACCATTTCCCGCCTTATGGCTAAGTCTTCTTGTCATACCTCATCTTCAGGTTCTCTGTTCCCTGGACACAATTGATTGTGTGCCAGTTTTCACCAGATACTTTGAGGAAAATGGTGAAAATGGTGAATTTGTCTCACAGTTTGGGGGATTTCCTGAAATAACTTACTTCCACTGGTGCTGAAGATTAATTTTGACTGTACAACTTGCCTTTATACTGACATTTGCATTTTCTGTTAGAGACAATGAAAACATTGCCTCCATTTTCCATGACTCTTCAAAAGTGTCTGGATGTTTCATATATCTTGTTGCTTATTTCTCATATTATTCTCTTTGAATAATAATTCAAATTGTCTTTTAATAGTTCTGTTAACTTCTTTTATCACATATCTATACCTAGCCTTATTACAGAGGCCACTATTTCTTGGAAAGGAGGCTGGGAGTGGGAGGAACAGTAACTTTTGACATTCATTACCAAGATTTGAGAGATTAGCTGAATAACAGTAAGTTTCATTCCTAAGTAATCTGGACTACTGATTCATTGACTTTGTATTTGTCTAATTTAGAATTACATAATTCACAGCATTTAAAAGCAAGATCACAATGTCTCTTTTGCTGGCAGTTTTCCCTTTATCTCTTGAAAACTGAACACAAAAAATGGAAAAATCTCCTCTCCTACAAGTGAATTGATCTCTTCCATCAATGAAAGTGCTATTCATAGACCTGACAGTGTTACCTCTTCAATCTGTTTTTGTTTTCTTCTACTACTGTAGCTCTAGATCTAAACTCAAATATTTAACTTAAATCATCTCTGCACCATAATGTATGTTTGGCATATATTGTCCCAGTGCCTCTGTTTTAATTTCCTTACCATTTTGTTGAGTAAATCCAGAACGCTTCAACATTACAAGTCTTTGGTTTCCTATTATACCTTTATGTGGGTATAAACTTAGACACACATGGAACAGGGTTGTTTTCTTGTGATCCTTTCATGCAGTATTGATCTGAACAAGCAGAGAAAAGTGTTTTCTTCCTTTTGTAGTCCACCTAGTCCACAAATGTTTCCAGTAAACCTCTAAGTTTAATTGAATCATAACTCACAGGGAAATAAACTTTTTGGACTGCAAATTTCACTGGTTTTGCACATCAGAACGTTTTCTTCTCCAGATAAAACTTGTATTATTTATTTTTATAGCTCTTACTTTGTCTCATTCTTTTTTCAGATTGGCTTTAGCCTAAGGTTTTACCTGAAAAGGAAAAAATGTTAGTGATTTCATGAAGCTGATGAACTGAACATTTTACCTCTTTTTCATAGAACAAGGTCACGGGCAGCTATGCAGAATCCTAACACAGACAAAGTTCATAGTAAGGCCAAAGGTGGTGGTGTAGCATCAAGATCCATTGGAGGCCAGAAGAGCTCTTGCTTTTGTGATCACATGTATTTTACTGTTATTTTGCCTTTTCTTGCTCCCATTTGTCTGCTTATTTACCTCTCACATATCTTCAAAATTATACTTTATCAACTTCCTGGGAAAGGTCGGTCTATTTGCTGGTTGTTTCTTCTGCGGCCTGGGTTATGGGGCCTTCATTGCTCTTAGGTCAGAAAGTCTTTCAGTGCTATGAATTGAAAATTAGCCTGTAATAATTATGCAAAGCTCAGGTCAGTAAAAACAGTGATTGAATAATCCCGACTCCAACGTAAGTGTAAATCCAGAGTGGTTCTATTGGAATTTACACATCTGAATTTTCATTCTAACCCCTGACGCCTTGAATGAGGCGAAACCAGTATTTTTACTCTTAAGCATCAAGCAGACTGCCTACTAGGAAGGAAAAGCTAGTCCCACAGAAGTGAATAGATGTTGAACTATTTGGGCACTGATTTCAGCACCGTCAAGGGCCCCTTTTCTCAAACTAACCATGATTTTTGTTGTCAGTTTCTAAAACAAAGTAGTAATTTGATGACTATGGGACTAGGGAGGAATTTAATTTGATTTTAGCTTAGAAAAATCAGTTAAATTTTCAGCAAGTAAAAAGTGTAAATCACATAGTACTTTTCAGGTCAAGGCACTAGTTACTGGTTTCCAGGTGATTAACTGGAAATAGTGCCCAAACAGAGAAATTTGTTATTTAGATTAACATTGATATGTCATTAACTTGCCAGCGAAACTTTGTTTGTGCACTAAAAGATGGACTTTTAGACCATCTTCATCTAAATCTGATCAACTTATTAGGCACTTAGGATGGGGTCGTTTTGCCTGTCGGCCTCTCTTTATTGACTATAGAAGAACATCGGAAGACTGACTCAGACTAGTCACCTAAAATTAGGAGGAATGAACCCAGGCCCAAGGTTTCATACACTTGTTTTAAAGTACTACAGATATTTAAATATTAGCAAACATAAGACATGGGACTCTACATCTGAAGATCACTTGGCTGATAGTTGAAAATTGCAGCTTTCCTAGTTTTTACTAGGGACATCAGTTCTACATTAAAGAAGAAACAGGTGTGCTACTGAGAGCAGATATCACCATAAAAAAAAGGTAGAGTAAAATCTGTAGGTTTTCTTCTCCATCAGATGAATTTTTATCTTTGTTTTGGGATGTTCTTATACAACCCAGTGGATTTTCTTTCTTCATGGTCTAAACCACAGAAGGATGCACCTATGTGCAGATCCCCACCACCTGTCTCTGGAGAGGAAAGAATGCCTCTAGGGGCAAAGAGAGAGACAGAGATCATAGAAAGGCCAGAAAAACCTCACAGGCAATTAAACTATAAGAAGTGACGTGTAGGATTATGTGACAGCAACTGCACAGCAACAGAGGATTTCCCTTACAAATGGCAATTATCCAGGGTCTACCAGCTGAGCAGTCATTAAGACTTCTTTAAGTCACAGGAACGCAGCAACATGACTGTGTGTCTAGTCACAGATGTCCTGATTTCTGCACTGAGTCTTGAGTCACTAGGGCTTCCTTTTACTGACTACCTTAAATTAAAAACAAAAACATATTCTTCCTTAGAATCCAATACTCCTTGTATGGTGTTTGAAACCACATTGTGTTATGGCAAATAGTATACATAGTTTATGGCTACTGGTGGCAATTACCATGAGCTTCTCAAATGGGATTTATCAACCGTCAGAAGAGTTTTCCAAGGGATGTGGCTAGTTTTATGTTTGTTGGAGTCAGGCCAAGACTTAGATGTTTTTTTGCTTAGGCGCACTCAAGACTGACCGTAAATTGTTACATTTAATGAGTAAATCCGATCCAGTCTGTTATGTATAAAGGCAGAGTAGGTGACCAGAAAGACTCTCTTTTGCCTTAGATTCTACAAGTGAGAACGTTGCAGAATGAACACCCTATGCAACAAAATTTCCTTGAGGGATCAGAGAATTACTGTGCGAGTTAATCAGGGGAGCAATCATGAGTTAAGGAATGCTTCCTCAGGCACCACTAACTGGAAACTGTAAGGGATTAGTTATTAGAAACTCCTTGGGGTAAAGACCCTCATTTTTCTTCTGTGTTTATGTAGAGTTTGGAAAGAGACACTCTAGATGCTGTGGCAAGACTAACCATTCTGGGTCAAATCAAGCTATCTTTGGCAGTGGCTGATTGTAGCAGCCTTGGAGAAAGACAGAAAGGCACATATTAAGTGATGCTTTCCCCAGTGTACCTTCCCAGTCTCCAGCAACCTGTAGGCTAAGATCTTCCTCAGCCAGAAGTAGCACCATGAGGTACAGCTATTCTGGCAGACGGAACAGTATCAGGGCACATGCTCTGGCCCCAGCACCAAATGGCACTGCCTATAAATACTGTAGCCTCCAAAATAGGGTCTATTTCCTACAGCCTTTAAAATTGGGTGTCCCCATTCAACCTACTTCTTAGGCAAGGTCCCTGCCATGTGTTAACTCCCAGATCTGCCCAGGAATTGCTTTGGAGAGTGCCAGCAGATCCAGGATTATTTAAATGCACCGAAGGCCATTCTAACATTTTAACAATATAAAGGCAACTCTGTTCCAGTACCCTGGATCCAGAATTGTTTCATTCAGTAGTAAAGACAGAACTTTTATTTTTAGCTGTTATTAGTAAAGGTATTGGCCTAACTATTATTGCTAAATCATTCTTGATAATGACTGCATTTACAGCGACCTTAGGGTGCAAGGCCAGGAAACAGGTTTGTCTGACACATTTCCTCACTCAGATTTACACATCCATATAGCCATTTCTAGGACATCTGTACACTGCCCGTAGGCATCCTCTAGGCCACTCATGTTTGGGCTGTCTACCAAGTTCATCTGTCTTAATGACAGGCGTCATCAAGACCCTTGATGGAACTGTAAGAGGGAAATGAGATACATGGAGGCAAATGAGCTGGTTTAAAATGTGGTGAATATATAAACAATAAGAGGAGAAAGGTTATAATTTCCCTCCTTTGGATAGTTAATTTTTCTGGATCCATGTTGACATATTCACTGTGACACTTGGTTTCGTGCTGTGTTCAGGTATGAATAATTGCAACCAATTTCAGCCCCTCATCTGGTGCAAACCGTTGTTATCAAGTGAGCTGTACCACTTTCTACCCACCATGTGTGTGACTCACAGTCTAAAAACAAACCACAGGTTTCAGGTTCAATATTCTCTGATTCCATGCCAAAACCACAATGACTCCAATGAGATTTACACATGCGATCTGTAGACCTCAGCAAAACTTTCCATGAACCTGATCCATAAGAAGACTCATATCCAGGTGTGTTTGATGAGACTTTGAGATGCCCTGAAATCATTTGGCCCAGTGCCTTACGAGATGTAGTTAAATGGACCCCGTTTGCTAGCCACTTTCTTATCTAACATATACCAAATCTAATACTTTCTTATCTAACATATACCAAATGCAAATGATTCCCTTAGCCTGAGGAGATTTTGTTCTTTCAATAATAGTGTAGCGAAGTGTAATTACTTTCTAATTCTTTTGAATTTCATCCAGGGAAAAGACATTTCTAATCATATTATTGAGTATATGCAGTAATATTTGTGAACATGATGCTCCTGTTTATTCATTTACCTAGAGCAGAAAGAATAGCAGAATTCCACCCTCTCCTGGAAAAAATGTGAATTTTCTTTAAGTACTTTAAGTAGAAATCACTGTTTCTGCAAAGAATTATTGGAGGAGAGGCAGTGTTTTTTTATAGGGAAATTTGAATTTTCTAAACTCAGATTTTGGATTTTTTTACCAATAATAGGAGAGGAAAAGTTAGCATGTTTTGCATTTCCATCAATTTGCTGCTTCTTTTGGATCCTGATCAGAGAATTCAAAGGACTCTGCTGCAACTCTAAGCAAGGTCTGGTTCTCTTTTGACTCGTCTTCTCTGAGATAAATTCAGTTCACATCAGGGGAGCTACTTCTATTCTGTAGAAGTAAAGAGCTTGCCAGATTTCACGTTTGTACTACAGACTTTGCAAGTTGAGGGTGAAACCCTGGACTCAGTAACAAGAAAACTCCTATTCAAACCCCTAGGTTTCAGCTAGACGTGTTTCTCTTTATTTCCTGAGCTTCTGGAGTCCATAGGTTGTATCTATAGTGCTCAAAGAAGGGCAACGCACAAGTGTTTAAGCTAGGAGACACTTGGGATGGTAAGACCATGGAACAACGCTATATGGATCTATAAGCTTGATCTAGAAATAGTAGGGTTTATATACTCAGTCCCAGCTCCTACAGCTAGTTGGAACACATCTATGTTGTGCTTCTGTCCTTTCCCCCACAACTTCCAGCTGGAGTAACTTTTCATCCATGGTGTAGATATTGCCCATATAAAAAGAGTAAATTTTGAGAACTTCTGGTCATGGGGAAAAGCCTGAAGTCATGAACCATATCCTTCCCACTGACTCAGTCACCACCAGGCGAATCGCAAGAGCCAAGCATTTAGCATTTTTCAGGGCTCGTCAATTTTTAAGCTAATCCTGCCCTCAGAGAGGATAAGGGCAGGTGCTTGGGGTGGGGTCGATGCTGGTCTGACTCATGATTTTCAAATGCTGATATTGGATGGGCCAGATCTAATGTGCCCAGTGCCAAAGGAGCAGGTGGTAGACTCTGATTTTAGTGAGGAATTGCAGCGTGTCAGAAGGTGGAAAATATCTGCAGCAAAACCTTTCTAAGAAATGCCTTCCTCTCTTCTATGTTGAAATTTGTACCCTTACCAGCAATTTTCTGTTTCTTTGGCTGATTTGCAACTAGAACAGTCTCAGACCTCATTTTGACTGACAGGATCATGGGTGGGTAGGGAAAAGGCCATCCAAAGCTTGCAAATGAAGTCAGTGTGATGTGCAGACCTGCCCAACTCAATCCAGCGCTCGGTTGAAGTCCTCAGGAAGACACCCATAGTCTTCATCAGGAACCAGCTCATCCTCCACAGATGCAGTATCTGTGGCAGCCCTCATGATTCTAGCAGCCTGTCTTCCAAATTGCACCGAGCTGTAAATCAGTTTTCTTCCCCTTTTTGTCCTGTTCACTTGTTTCTCAAAAACTTTTCTGCTTTTTTAATACTTTTTTTTTCAGTCTTTCTTCTTCCTTCCCCTTTTTCCATGCAAGGTTTCTCTTCTGCTGCTACCCAAACAATTTCCAGTGGCCACTGAACTTCTGATTGCAGGATTTGTTCTGATCTGCTGAAAGGCATGTTCATCTATCACATCTATCTAGACTATTTCCAGGGCCAAACCCAGAAGATTTTCTTTATGCATGTGCAAAGTGTCACACACAGGGAAAAGGCATCTGTGAGTACTCCAGGAAAAGCTGCCAGCAGTGCAATAGCTAAACATGATCTTTGCCTGTGGTTGACTGAGAAAGCGGTGCAGTGCATTATTCCTCTATCTTTCACATATTTTACTTGGCTGTTTTGAGTGCTTCATGGCGTGATTTCCAGATCACAATCCCCAAAGCTATCATTTTTCATGCAGCTTTACACAGTGGTCAAAACAGAAAAATAGACAGCTCATGTCTGAGAAGTTCTAGAAGATGCTAATATTTTAGAAGCGTTGGTATGACAAATCATCTTATATTGGTGTATTTCAGCATTTGAAGCAATGGACTGGGCCATATTCCCATAATATAAGCATCAGATAAAGGTAGCAGCATGTAATTTCTGTTTAGTGAGTTACCTGCTATTGCAGGAACCTAGGACACTGGCATCTGTCCTGCTTTCTGCATGTGGATTTTGACACCTGAGGTTTGATGTGGTATGTAGGGACCATGTGAGTTTTGGTGTGCTGTGGGAGAGGAAGGCATGCTGCGTACTTGCTTCTGGACTAATCGTTTGGGTGCTACAGTTTGCAGATGATTAGGTCCATTTCTATGCAGTAGTTCCCTACTTTAAGTTCTTGTTCTGCATTCCTTCTGATGTGGCAGGGAGAGCCCTCTGGCTGCTCATCAAATACACACCCATGCCACGTCCACCAGCCTCTCCGCAGATGGGAAAAGGGGTGTTCCACTGTGGTAGGCCATGGGCGAGGTTGCCCATGATGATGTTAGAGAAAGTGAGGTCAAGTAATGCACTTTCCTATACCTTCCACCGTCTTTTCTTCCACTAATTTGCTAATATGTATGTGGGCAGGGAGTGGCAACACCCCGTGATTCACCTCCTGACCAACAGATTAGCATAGCTTTAAAAACCACTCCCCAGAAGAACCACTCTTTAATTCCTCCAGTGCAAAGTCTGGAGGAGGGAAGAGAAAATGGGTTCTTTGCATGAACAAAATACAAAATTCATTATTGTTAAACCAAGATCATTATTATTAAACCCCAGTTCAAAGCCTGGATCCCCCTGGACTGAATGAAGTACAACTACAAAACAAAAGGGCTGGTCGCACTCCAATAAGCCTGAACGAAAGACGAAAGGGAGCAGATGAAAGAGCACAAGGAAACAAGGCAATGAGTCAGCATGATAGGCAATGAACTCAGCCCGTTAGCCTTTTCTTGAACATGCCTGTTACAAGCTTTTCCTGTTTCTCCCTTGCATCTCTGCCCTCCTTTGGAAGGTGGATTAGCTTATGGACTTGTGATCTCAATCACGCCTTGCGTTATTTCCCTATTCTGTCTTTCTCTCCCTGACTCTTTCAAATGCCTTTGGTTGGCCTGTAGCCAGCAGAGGGAAAACAAAGGGTATTTCCTACATTTTACCTTCATCAGAAACTGGTATTTATATTCAGCTTCTGAGGTGAGTAAGGTTTACAAAGGTTCCTTCTTCTCTGGGAAGAGCCAGAGGATATCATGCTCTCCACAACAACCAGCAGAGTTCAGTATGATAGGGGTGTTATGGTTGTCTGTCTTCTGTTCAGGTATTGATGACATTTTATTATTAATTGTGTTGCAGTAGCACCTAGAGGTCCTTGCTGAGATCACAGCCCCTTTGTGGTGGGTACTGTACAGTAACATTCATGGAGACAATCCATCCTCCAATGGTTAGCACCCAAACTGAAAAGAAAAGAAAGACATAGCTCAGAAGAGAGGATGTTCTTTCATTTCCACCTCACACATGGTGGCCTCCCCAGTGGGCCTTAGAGTAACGCCTATGAAATATTCTTACTGGAAAGAACATTTAGCTTTTTTTGAACCAACACATACATGACACATCCCACCATGACAGGGAGTTCCTGTGGTATGAGACGATGAAGTAAGCAAGTAAGCAAAAGTCTTACCGCTTTGAAAAATCACAGCTTCATTGTCAGAAGTACAAAGACTTCAAGGAAACCTAAAGACACAGCTGACATTTCCTTGGAAGAGTCTGTGCAAAGGTTCAAAGCACAGCAAATTGCATTTTTTTTTTTTCACAAGGCAGCACCTGATCTTTTAGACACCACAGTGGTTTGTGGGCCAGAAGTTGATTGATAGGAGCAAAAATATGTCAACAGAGGCAAGTATTGGCAACAAGTTTTCTGCTTTCTGGTCCAGAACTTCACTTACAGCCTCCATAATTCTCTTGGTTTCTGACCCAGAGTCCGTACAGGTCAACAAAGTTCTTTCCATTGTTACAGTGGGATTTGGATCAGGTCTTACAGTAAGATGGAGAAACTTAATTTCGTTTTCAAAGATTATGCAATAAAACTTTTAACAGGTGTCTATTTCAGCCCACTAAGTGCAAACTGCTAGAGGTTGTTCCCTGTACATTTTGCCTAGTGGATTTTGTCTCTGAATTTCAAGCACCTTAGCTGTGAGCAACCCTTCCCCTAAGCTCATATGATAGGGTCATTATACTGAGGGAACTCAAAGAAGGGCTTGAATAGGGCCTGAGTGATCCAAAGGAACTCTTTCCTAACTCATCAAAGATCTTTATCATAAACCGTTCATTTTCCTCCATTTTATTCTTAACTGTTCACTTATCATAGATTAAAATATCCTCGAAGTTATGTTTTGAGGTTCAGCTTGCAAATGAAAACAACTTTCTAACAGTCTCTATATGAATATGCTAGACGTTTCCTCCTCAGCTTTCAGGTGATAGTCTGGTGGGGCACAGTCTTGTACCCTGTCTACCATCCTCATGCACATATTACATACCCTAGAACATCTCAAATTGCTCTAGGCATGTATATTTAGACAACTGCATTGAGAGGACTGACTTTCTCTCTAGTTGGTGAAAGAGGAGGCATGTCCAATGAGGGATTTAGCACCTGTATCAGGTGGCTTTCCTGGGGTGAAGTAACCTGTCCCACAGAAATATTGTCCTCCACCAGTTTGCAAGAGGTCTAGATTGTAAAAGATGATTTACAATCAAGTGAGGTGAGTTAAAGGAGAAATAATAGGGTAGGATATTCCCCTCTCCACCAGGACTCCTTCAAGGGATCCCTGGATTTTAAGTATTCACAATCAGTTGCCTTTGGTTTTTGTGGCTAAATTGGACTGGGATATGATACTGTTTTCTTGTAATATGGTATCCTGGCATGGGTACTCAAGAATCTTGCTGTGGCAGCCAGAGGGAAGTGGGGAATCTGTTTACCAGAAGGATTTCCTTACAGGCTACTGCTCGGAAAAGATAATGGCGTCTCTGAGCAAACAAAGAAAACTTTAATGTCGGAAAAAATCTGCGCTGACCAACCAGTAGCCACCATTTTATTTCACTGGCTCATTTTATGATCTACCCCCTGCCTTAAAAGAAACCACCAAATATCTAAGGTTTTATTGCTATTTTAGAACAAAATGTATCCCACCCTACAGGCATTTATTTTTCTCCACTGGTTGTGACAGCTCAGGCAGATAAGAAAATCTACCTTCTACTCTTTGAGTTGCACCATGCTTTTCCTCAGGCTGCTCTCTATGAAAATTACAACCACCACTCCTAAAATAAATCATGGAATCACATTATTGCTGAGGTTGCAAGAGGCCTCTGAAGATCATTTCATCCAACCCCCGCCTTTTCAAAGCACAGTCGACTAGAGCAGGTAGCTCAGGTGTCCAGCTGGGTTTTGACTATCTCCAGGGTTAGAGACTCCACAACTTGCCTGCACATCCTGTTCCAGTGTTTGACCACCCGCACAATTAAAAAGGTTTTTTCTTATGTTTAAATAGAATTTCCTGTATAAATAAATAGATAAATAATCCAACACAATAAAGGTCAGACAACAATGAAGTCCTGCGTTTTCACTGACTGCAAGGAATTGAAAGGGCCTATTTTATATTTAATATATACATTTGTATTATATATAAAATAGATATTATATAATATACTGTTCATATATAATATATGTAATAAATTTATACTTAAAATAAGAATAATAAAGTATATATCATATAATATAAATACATATTGCATTTATAATAATTATAAATAAATAAATTATACATATATAAATATTAACATATTTTTTAAAATTTAATTTTTACTGTAGTGATAGACTCCTTGCTTCAGGCCAGACCTATAATGTTTGGCCAAACATGCTCTATTACTGATTGTACTTACATAGGATTATGAGATATGTGATATTGAACAGCTGAAGTTAATGACAACTGTATTCCTAAAATAGCAATTAATAGCAGCAAATCATTGAAATAATATGGCCTTCAAGAAGGAGCACAGGCCTTAGACTCTGAGACTGATATTCAATATTCTGCTCAGACGATGCAGCCTGATAACTCTTGAGTAGTCATGGTGGCTGGAGTTAATCTGCCTTAGTTTAGATGTTGTCGTGGTTCAGCCCCAGTCAGCAACTAAGCACCACGCAGCCACTCACTCACTCCCCCCACCCCTTGGGATGGGGGGGAGAATCGGAAAAGCAAAAGCAAAAGCAAAAAACTTGTGGGTTGAGATAAGTTTAATAATTAAGTTTAATAATTTAAATAAAACAATAATAATAATAATGGTAATTATAATAATTATTGATAATAATAATGATAATATAATGAAAAGAAAAATAACGAGAGGCAAAAATGAAATCTGGGGGAAGAAAGAAAAAAAAAACAAAACCCAACCAAAACCAAACACAAGCGATGCAACCACTCACCAACTGACGCCACTCGGCCAACTCCCCCCAGTTAGTGTACTGGGCATGACGTGATGTGATATGGGTTATCCCTTTGGCCAGTTTGAATCTGCTCTCTTAGCTGTGCCCCCTCCCCTCCCGGCTTCTTGTGTACCCAGCAGAGCATGACAGGCTAGAAAAATCCTTGACTACTATAAGCACTACCCAGTGACAACCAAAACATTGGTGTGTTATCAACATTATCCACATACTAAGTCCAAAACACAGCACTGTACCAGCTACAGTGAAGAAAACTAACTCTATCCCAGCTAAAACCATGACAGATATCTACATCTCTCCTAATCATTCCAAGGTACTCTTATAAGAGCAAGGTAGAAAGAGGCACCTCCAGAGCATTATTTGTCTCACAGTAGGAGAAATGTCCAACCCAGAGTACAGAAATTGCCCTTTCTACATGGACTCTACAGCCTTGGCTGACTAGCTCAGTCCTACACACCTAACTTTTAGATGTCCAAAATCTGAAGCAAAACCTAGTTATTATCTTCCTGTACTTTGTTTTCAACATTTACAGAAGGGTGCCTGTTACTTGTTTGTCTCAACTTATCCAAGGGAGGTGATGACAGTATGTTCCCTTATAGAAGTCACTTATAAAATTTCTTCACCAAAATGGTTGTCAGGCATTGGAAGAGGCTGCCCAGGGAGGTGGTTGAGTCCCCATCCCTGGAGGTATTTAAAAGACATGTAGACGTGGCACTTGGGGACATGGTTTAGTGGTGGACTTGGCAGTGTTAGGTTTATGGTTGGACTCAATGATCTTAAAGGTCTTTTCCAACCTAAATGATTCTGTGATTCTATAAAAGCACTGTACAAATCCTAGGTCGCAGAACAAATAATTGTACAGTAAGATAACTGCTGAGAGACTAGGACTGTGCTTGGGGAGGCCTTGAAGGCCTTGAACAACATCCCCTATGCTGGAATCCACAGTGTCCTCTCTGCAAGAACATTCCCACCTCTTACCCATCCTGAACAGCACTTCAACATCAGATTATTTTCTCATCATTTAATCAGATCTAATATTTAATCTCTTTCTCTGGGGCTCCCGTGCTTCTGAAATATGAAGAGTTACTGTGTCTGTTTTTCACCACGGTGCTATTGCCACATCTTGCAGTCTGAGCTCCAAAGCCACTTCACCAATTTTCTGTTTGATGTCCTGTTTCCTCCTTCAGCATGAAAATCAATGGCAGAAAGTACGTGGAAAATACAGTTTCACAAGTCATAATAACTCTTTGGTCTTTGTTACATCCAAGTGGAAGAGCAGAATCACTTTTCTTGCAGGACAGCAAAAGAAAGCTCCCTGGTTTTGCCTTGTTTCCTAGTTGTAAGCAATGTGATGCAGACTCCAGAAAAGCCAGAGGAAATTCTGCCGCTGGTTGAAATTGGGTCAATATTTCACTCGGCACATTCAGGAGCAAGAGTAGATATTGACATGCCTGCAGGTTCGGGATGTGATCCCTTCACATTAGAAGTAATTTTTATATATTCCTTAAAAAGAAGCAAATCTGAGAAGCAATGCATGGACCTCATCCTGGGGCAGGCTGAGCGAGCTGAGAGGGGACATAATGTTTAGAGATAATTTAGCACTTGTGAAAAATGCCATATTGATTGCCCCGAAGACAGTTGTCCTCTGTATAGCCCAGACAGTGACATGTTGTTGAGAGGATGGGATTCATGCAGCAGTGTGGGAAAGGTCTGTGCTGAGCAAACTGAGATGAACTGTTTTCCCAGCTCCACAGTCCTGTACTGCCCTGACGGAATGGATATTGCATTAAACAAAATCAATGTGAGAAAAATTATTTATCTAACTCTCAGGAAACTTTCCGTTGCCTTTACAACTACCAGAATGTTTTTAAAAATGAAGCAGTACAAAGTTCTTATTTCTCAAATTTAAATGAATTTCTACAATTATTATTTCAAAGAGATTAAGCTTACAAGGTATTAGGAAGAAAGGCTATGCTGTATGTATAAACACTGCTAAAGCGCTGATGATGCCAGAAATACTACATGACAGACCCTTTATTTTAAGTCACATTACAAGTGTATTCCATATGAAAGGATTTGGCTGGTGCAGTATATATAAATTAAATAACTCAGCTGGCTCAGCTCCATTGATTCCTGAAGCTGTGTCACTGGCACCATCTATTTTCTGCACACACAACACAGCGGTGATGAGTGTGATTGAAGTATCTATATGCAGACACAGTACCATGTGAGGAAATGTCCTGGGCAAAAAATAGCTTTCGCTGAAAATATGTCCTTTACAAATAGGAATAGTTCCTAAACTTTGCGGGGTTTTAAAGGCAGATTGTTTTACATTAGGGTCAGAAGAGATTTCATGTCTATCTTCCCCACTTTCTCTCGCTTTTTCCTTTCTCTTCCTCCTTTTTTACACTCATCTTTTTTCTACTTGTATGAGGACACAGAAAAAGTTCTCACTAAAGGAATAAAGAAAAGAAAAAAGAACAGGAAAGTAAAGAAGGAAAAGAAATACACAGGCAGCAAAATGCTACTCAAAATATTGTCATTTATTAAATTATAGGCTTTCTATACACTTTTTGAGTGAGCTAGAAAGATGATTCCTTTAGAAATACATGGGCCAGAGTGGATTTATTGACAAATGGCAAGCAGTAGACATATATAGACTGAAATCTGTGGGCTATTTTCTGTTTCCGTTTCATGGTACTCATCACATAGACTCAGCAGTTCTGTTGCTTTACACACAGTGGTGTTTCATATAAGGTTTAGAGAGCAGAGCCTCTCTTACTGTGGGTTTTATAGCAACAAACTCTATGGGTCTCAGGTCTCAAGTGTTGTTATAGTGCAAACAGTAAATAAAAATAATGGAAAGACAATGGGATTTTAGTATATTCCCACTAAAAAGTTGATGCCATATGCTTTACCATAAGGAAAATTACCAGAAGTGTTTAACTGGGTCTTGAGTGTGATTTTATCTGTCTCTGTCTTGTTATTTCATCCACCACACATTCACTCTCCTCTTATTTGCAGAAGATCCAGCGCTATTTTCTTAGTACCTCTCGAATCCCTAATCTCAGAAAACCCCAGAGGCATTGCACAAACTAAGGGCTTGGGCTCTGAAGGGGGCCTGATTCTTCATTCCGTTGCTGTAGGAATGTCTAGAGAGTGAGGGCCTTTCTTCACGGTCTGTTATGTCAGGCACGTGTGACAACTGCAGAGCTGTCATCACAGCTCCTCTGAGATTTGCTCTCTTCCATACTCAGTTGCCAATTAAAGGGCTGATGATTAAATGACACAGTGAGGTCAAGGTGCATCTAACAGGCAAGATAGTGCTCAGCCCACCATGGGTGCTAGCCAACATCTTGGTAGCCTACTGCATGGTCACTTATTGATGAGTCCCCATAGGGTCTAGAGATGTTCCCTTGATGTCTGAGGAGGAAGGAACTGTATTGTGGAGACCCCTGACAGCACAAAGCTGGCAGATATTGGCCACCCTAAGGCTCTCTCAGACAGCAAGACAACCCTCTCATCCTTTTAGAAGCCAACAACTGGTTTACCTGGGAGCTTAACTTCGGTCTTACAAATAAGGGATTGCAGAAGCAAGATAGAAGAGAGAGCCAGGCTTTGTCTAGACAGTGCTCATCACAAGACTGATTCCTGCTCCTTTAGATCCTAGATAAATGTTGTATTTGGAGAAAAGTGACTTTCTACCATGCCTAGCCCTGCTCCCTATTACTAGCTGCAGCTGACATGAAGGGCTTGGTGTGTAATCCAGAAACAAGTCATGCGGTGAAGATGAAGAGGCAGTGTGTAAGCCTGGGTTCTCGTGGAGGAATGGAGAGTCTTTCACAGACACTTCCCACACTGAGGGGCAATGTCCTACATTGTCCAGTATTGCGGCAATTCTTGAAGTAATGTTTGAGACAGTACTTGAGGTAATATCAGGGGAAGTCATAGTTTTTGTCCTTTCCTGAGCAGAGGAAGGAAGAAAAGTTATGGTCTATCTGGAATAAAGCATTTGCCAGGTATTAATTGCTGCCCCATACAGGAATTAGAAGAATTACAAGGTAAAATTCTCTGTAAGGGGAACTGAAAAGCCTCCAGTTCCAACCCCTTCCTCACTACCACGTTGATTATGCCTGAATCTTTCCCAGAAGATGTAAAACCTTGCAATAAATGAGATATTTCTCCCTTTGGCAATCTCTACCACCCCTTCCCTACCTTAGGCAATCTGATTAAAACATGGCAGAGCTTCTCTTTCAATGGAAGAACACTGCAACAGAGCCTGCCAACAGGCTTCTGTAGGCCCTGAGGTTCTCCAGAACCACCTTTATTTTATTTTAGATGACAACTAAATGTCAGTTGATTCTAGGCCTGGAAGAACCTAGCTCTGCTCTATCAACTCATGGTGATCCACTTGCTCTTCTCTTTCTAGATTGACAGCATGCAGGCTCTGCTTCACTGCCCCAGCATGCTGGTGTGTGTCGGCCGGGAGCCATTTAAACCTATATCGATGGAGAATTTGAGGAAACACTCGGTGGAGAAGCTGCCCGACCTGACTCCCCGTTCCAATGGCAACAGTGTCAATGAAAACAATGAAAGTAAGAAAAACTCTGGGTCATATTGCAGTCATCCCCAGGCCTGTGTCCCACAACATGGAGCTTACAGGCACCTATTGTACTGCCCCACTGAGTAGATTTCATGTGCAAAAGGTGCTTCCCTCTCTCTGCTTCCCAGGCCTTTCCATCCTCCCCTTCTTTTTCTCTGGTTTCCTTCTAGGATTTCCTCCCTACACCCTTCAGTCTTTCTTTTACATGGTCCCTGTGTCTGGCTGACTTCCCTTTCTCTTTCATATCTCTGTGTCTCCTTTTCCTTCCAGAACTCCCTCCTTTCCTGTGTCTGCCTCAGAGACTCCCCAAACCCTTGAGATTTCCCATGAATCCTCTATCCCCTTGTCCATCTGTCATATAATGCCTGCACTTCTGCGTTTGCCTGCATCAGAGGATGCGCTGTTTTTGTCAGCAGGAGACTCGGTTTCTCCCGCAGGTTACAGCTGCAGTGTAGCCCTTTGGGAAAAAAAAGCGTGTTTTTATGGAAAGGTTGTGTTCAGGAAGGAGTGGTTATTCAGGATTGTATTTCTTAGGCACTTCATCATGTGTTATCTAAGGTCGCAGGTAATTAAATCAGCTGCCCTCGGTAGCCTATGGAGAGAAACTTCCCATTTCCAGAGGGTAGCTCATCTCACCTAGATCAAGTATTTGTTTTAGGGTGAAATGAAGTGTGCTCTGGAGGTGCACCTGTTTCTCTCCATTCTCAATACCAGGAGCCAGGAAAGAGTCATTCACGTGTTGACAATTAAGGATGACAAATAAGGACAGAGGCATCCCACCCTCACTGCCTGAGACATAAGCAAATGGAGGAAGCGGTGGGAATAAGCTGAACCTTTGTCCATTAAAAGGCTGAGAAATATGTCAGTTCAGATGCATAAGGATGGTTAGACAGAAGGTATTTCATGTTATTGATCTTGGCTGGTGTGCTGCCTTTTCAACACTTCCCTCCTAAAATGCCCTCCGTTCAGCTGCATATCCACACACCTACAGAGGCATGTGGTTGTCTAGGTATATAAAAGTAAGCTTTGACATACATATGTATTACAAACAAGATAGATGCATATCTTGCAAGACAGCATGATAGCAATACACTCCGCTTGAAATGAAGGGTCTAGGACCTCAATAAATCTATGCAGATCACTGCACTGAGCCATAGAGATGTGCTTCAGATTACAATTCTTAAAATTCGCTTACTATCACTGAAACACGCTATCCTCTATAAACACTGCTATTTCTTTTTGTAACTATCACCAGCTTACAGTCCCTTTTCCATTTGCTTTTTGTGTTTTAATAAGCATTATAATTATTCATAGTGGCACATCCCTGCAGGGACTCAACGCTGCTCTGGTCTACACAGCCACACCTGTGTTTCCTTGCACGTGAGTGGAGAAGTGGATGATGCACAATAAATGTATGACACTCGACCTCTAACTAAGGAAGAGGGTCACTTCTCCATGTACTTTTCCCCAACTGATTAAGAAGGATGAAAACTTGCACACTTAAATAAAAGGATATTTGCAATGTGATAAAATACAGAAACTTTGAGGCTAAATTGCTTTGTTTATATATTTTTTTCCTTCCTGGCATGCCCATAATACAATAAAAAAGTGCTTTTATTTCAATTTATATTTAGAAAAATGATAAAGTTAAGATATAGACAATTTTAATACAGTTTATTCATTCAGAACTTAACATTTATGGACATCACTTAGCAAAGACAAATTTTCAAGTGATGTAAACCAGCATAGGCTAAGGTTTATACACTAGTTTGAGGGTTTTTTCTATATATTTTGTGGCACCTTTATATGAGTTAACATTTCTCTCCATCTTTCTTTTCTTTACCTATTTCAAATTCCAGTGAATTTTGGACTGAAAGCCAAAAAAAGTGTTATCCATCCACGGTCATCATCAAGCAATAGATCAATGAGATTTTCTTTATCATCAGAAAAGTCATATCCTAATGGTCTCGCTGCCTCACCAGATAACGGCGCACCTTTCTTAAACAGTTGCTCGCACCCAAAACCTAGGGACCTCGTCCATTCCTTGGTCAATGACGACATAGAGAAACGGGTACATGTGAACAAGGATGGTAGCCTGTCTGTTGAGATGAAAGTCCGCTTCCGCTTGCTAAACGATGAGACTTTACAATGGTCCACCCAGATCAAAAAGTCCAATCTGATGAGCCAGATGCCTTGTGAAGAGTCAGGCGTAGAGGAGGACAGTGGAATAGACCCCATACAGAAAATGAACCCCGAAGCCAGCTCAGAGGCAGAAGAGTCATTATATCCCTGTGATATTGATTCTTACATGTCAAAACTTGAGGAATCGGAATGTGATGAGATTCATTGTCATCGCTGTGGCAAGAAACACCAGGACTATGACATTTGGAAAAATCCCATACACACATCCCAGAGGGAAGAGCCCAGTGTACGAAGAACCTGGCACACACGGTCATCGTGCTCCAGCACGTCTTCCCGGAGGAGAGTAGTCCACAAAAAAATGGCTTCCGTGGATAGCCTCCACACCACATCCAGTGAGGAATTCTCTGAGCACATTGTGCATGAGTCCTCATCCTACTCAGAGACTACAGAGAACAGAGTGACATATCGATCTATTAAAAAGTGTACATGTCGAAGTGATTTGTCTACAGGTGCTTCCAATGGAGAAGACCAGCAGGAATACACTCGGACAAGCACGAGCAACAGTCAGAGACCTTCATCCTTGGGCTTGATGTCACATTCAAGCTGTGAAAACAACCTGGATACTCAAGATACCCCTGAAGACCATGAGGCCAGCAAAAGCAATTCACAAAATGAAGATGAAAATTGTTCTGAGGTTTCCTCTGTGAAGTGCTTAAAGGATGATGTGGAAGATGTTGAAAGCAGCAGAGTAGGGAGTGCCATGTCAAGGTCATCTCTGCAGTCCAGACCAAGCAAGAAGAATGTATGTGAGGAAAAAGGTAGCGTGGGTAGGAGCATGTCCTCCTCCAGCCTTCAGAAGGCAAATCAAGAAGATAGCACTGGGTGCTCCACTCCTGCCAACAGTGTCCACAGCAAGTCTAGTAACTGTACTACATCAAGAGCAAAGAGTGAACAGGATGACCACTCTGACAACAATGCAGTGGTGTCTTCCTTCTCCAGTGAGTCCTGCCCTAAGAAAGAGGCTGAAGAGGTTGAAGTAGAACAAGAAGAAAATGAAATCAATGAAGTCAGCTCAGTGTCAGCCAAAACAAAGCCCAGCCGATCAAATAGAGATGAGAGCAGTGAAGGTGAACGGTGTTCTACACAAGGAACCCCCCATTCCAGAGCTAGTGACAGAAACAGCAGAAGTGACAGTGATGAGATCGTTCTGTGCAATGCCTCTGGCTCTTCCAGAGGATCCAAAAAGAGCAAACACAGCCATATTCATTTGGATGCACAGTCTGAAATGTCTGTGTCTTCACTTGAATCCACTCCAAATAAAAAGAAAAATTCCCTACATGCAGATGATCTGAGATCATGCAGCAGGGCATCTAATTACTCCAAAAGCTCATGTGACATCAAGAAAAAATCTATTGGAGACCCCATGTCTCATAACTCAGGATCTTTTCACTCAAACCTTTCATCTACTAGTGAAGCAGAGGCAATTGCAGGTTTTACTGAGGAGAAAAGCTTGAAAAGTACCACCAATGGCTACAGTGAATCCTCAAATGGCTCAAAGAAGAGAAGCCATAAGGAAGAAAGCAGCAAGCCATCATCCCTCTGCTCAAGTGTTTCAAGCCCTAACGGAAAACCTGGAAAGGGTCATTCCAAGAGGAATTCAGAGGCCCCTTCTTCAAGACATGGAAGTATGAGTGAGAGTGTATGTTCAAAAGGTGACCTCTCAACTGAGGTTGGGATTAGGAATGGAAATGTTGCAAGTGTCTCTTCAAGAGTGTCTTCAAAGTCAGAAGTAAAAGATAAATGTTTGTTGACACAGATATCCCAGGAAAGCGATGATAGGTGTTCACAGTCAAACGTATCTCAATCTTCAAAATCAAGGCAGATGAAAACCAGAAATCTTCATGTGAAGATGTCAAACTCCAGCCAAACATCACTGTCTGAGTCTTTGTCTATATATAGTATGCATTGCCCTGCCCCGCCAAAAGCGAAGCCAACCAGCAAAAAGATACGGTCAACCATGTTGAAGAATTCCTCCGTTAGCATAGGTACGGAGTCAGTGCTGACCACAGGAAAAGAGCAGAAAGAAATAGATTCCTCCAAAGCAACTTCCTATGGGTCTAAATCAGCTGCAACTGAAGTAAATGATCAGAAGAAGAAAGAGACTGATGACTCTTGCAACAGAAAAGTGGAGGAAGAGTTAGAAGGCACAGGCATGCAGGAGGAAGGGAGTGATTTAATGCCATCTACTCTACCAAATACATCTCCAGAAGAAGTTGTGCAAGAATGGCTAAGTAAGATCCCTTCAGAAACACTGCTTATGAAATATGAAATGGAGGATGATGCAGAAGAGGAATGTATAGAGGCAACCACTGAGCTATCATACTGTACAAATGCCGGGGAAACCTCAGAGGACGAAAAAACTGAGAAAAAGAATGTGGAGGAGGCTGAAAATGAGGCAACAGATGAAGTGGGAAAAGAGGCAGCAGAAGGCACTGCTATGAATGAAGAGGCTGAAGAATGCTTGAACCAGGAACAAATCTCTGAGGTTGTGTCCGAAGCTGCGAAGGCCGACCAGGCAGAATGCAGCCAGTCAGTTACATCCAGCCAAAATAACAACAGAAGAGACCTGCCAACCTCTGTCCAGACTTCAGTCCAGATCATGAAGGCCTTGCTCAGTTCAAAACATGAAACAAAATTTGACCGATCAAACAGTTTGCCTGAGGTGTCCCCCACAATGGGGAGAAAACTGAGTAACTCTGCCAACATTTTGATTACTTGTCTTGCCAGTCTCCAGCTCCTTGATGAAGAGTCAGAAGATCCATCAGATAAACCAACACGTTTGAATAAGCCAAGGTATATAGAGCTGCTAAATATTTTTCAAGCCCTGTGGTTTGGATGCACAGCTGAAAAAAGTGGTCCGAGTTCAGGTCAAGAGGAAAGTGAGCAGGCAAAGACGGCCTCTGGATTTAAAGCCCCCAAATCTGTAGATTATGACTTCACTCCCATGTCCTCCTCTGGGGTCGATGTCAGCAGTGGTTCTGATGGCTCAGGAGAAGATAGTACAGCTGGTGCCAGGGACTGCACTTTAATGGCACAGAAAACTGCTGAAGTCAAACCAGCTGAACAAGTGGAAAATGCAGAGACTGGAGCTGAACTGACTGAGGCTGAGGAGCAAAGTAAAGAGGAAGAGCAGTCATCCCGACCCTCGACAGCCTGCTCAAAACCAAAAGGTGAGGAAAAAGCACAGTCTATTAGAGAGGACTCTCCAAATCAGGAGGCAGAAGGGAATCAGGAGGATCAGTCCAGTAACTGTGAAAATGGTCAGGAGGAAGGGAGAGTAAATGAAGAAGAAGAAAACAGCAAATTAGCTGAAGATAGAGAAGGAGAAGAAGAAGATGAAAATTATGAACTCCCAAAAGAAAATCTTGAAGAGAAAGCCGATCAGCTAGCCACTACTGATGATACAAACGTCAATGATGTTGATTGTGGCACAGAACTGAAAGCTGATTTGGAAGAGCGGCTTGAAAAAGAGTCTCCGAATGACCCGAAGTCCAAAGCTGATACGGCCACCAGTGTGGGCACATCCCTTGTCCAGCAAAACTCAGTGCATCCGGATCCAGTCTGGGTCCTGAGACTGCTCAAGAAAATCGAGAAGGAGTTCATGGCTCACTATGTCAGTGCCATGAATGAGTTCAAAGTCAGGTGGAACCTGCAGAACAACCAGCAGACGGATGAAATGATACTGGAGCTGAAGGAGGAAGTGAGTAAAAGGATACAAAAAAGCATAGAGAAGGAGATGAGGAAGATCAAAGCCAGAGCAGGGAAGAGGACACCAAGACCTCCGAATGAAGCACTCACGCGTGAGTTAACACTCCAAACTGAGCTGCGGAGACGACGATTGCAGACTATGCGTAAAAAGTCATTCTTCAGTGACAAGAATGGAACCTGGAGTAGGCTGGAGGACACATCAGACTTAACTTTTGATGTAGATGAAAATATAGCATTTAGCACAGCTTTTGAGACCAGTATTAGTAAACAAACAAGTGAGGAGGAATACTGCCCATGTGACACATGTGCGAGGAAAAAAATGGCTTCCAAGCCCACAAGAAACCCAGTGGTGGCTGCCAATGCCCCAGTCATGAAAGCATTTGATTTACAGCAAATCCTGAAGTTGAAGAAAAATGATAATGAGGAAGCCTGTGTCTCAGAAGCAACCTGGGACATTAAAACAATTCCCAGCAGTTCTGTGAGAGAAGCAGCAGAAAACAGCAATTCAAATGTGGAGAATGATGAGGGTGGACCTCAGCCGAGTGAAATGGAAGTGGAGGGCAATGAAGAAAAGGAGTTAGAATTAGATGAAGTGGGCAGCTCAACGCTGAATGGAGATGGAGAAGGACCTGAAATATCAGAGAGTCAACACTGTGAGATGGAGGATGAGGTTAAAGAGGAAGAAACAAAAGAAGAAGAAAAAGAAGAAGCAGAAGAAGTGGGAGAAGAGGTGAAAGAGAAAGAAGAAGAGGAAGAAAAAGAGGAAGAAGAAGAGAAAGAGGAAGAAGAAGAGAAAGAGGAAGAAGAAATTACCAAGGCAGAAGACGAGGAGAAAACAAAAGAGGAGGCAGAGGGAGAAACAAAAGAGAAAGAAGGTGAGGAAGTAAAAGCAGAAGCAGCAGAAGAAACAAAGGAGGAAGAGGACATGAAAGAGGATGAAGAGAAGAAGGAGGAGAAAGAGGAAGTGGAGGAGGAGGAGGAAGACACAAAAGAGGAGGAGGAAGACATGAAGGAGGAGGAAGGAGTAAAAGAGAAGGAAGAAGAAGTGAAGGAGGAAGAAGAAGAAACAAAAGAGGAAGAGGAGGAGAAAGGGAGGGAGGAGGAGGAAGAAACAAAAGAAGAGGAAGACATGGAGGAAGAAGAAAAAGAGGAGGAAGAAGTGAAAGAGGAAGAGGAAGAAATGAAAGAGGAAGAGAAGGAAGAAGAAGTTAAGGAGGAGGAAGAAACAAAAGAAGAGGAAGGTGTGAAGGAGGAGGAAGACACAAAAGAGGAAGAGGAAGACATGAATGAGGAGGAACAAAAAGAGGAGGAAGAAGAAGTGAAGGAGGAAGAGGAAGAAACAAAGGAGGAAGAGGAGGAGAAAGGGAATGAGGAGGAGGAAGAAACAAAAGAGGAAGAGGAAGACATGAATGAGGAGGAAGAAAAAGAGGAGGAGGAAGAAATGAAGGAGGAAGAGGAGGAGAAAGGGAATGAGGAGGAGGAAGAAACAAAAGAAGAAGAGGAAGACATGAAGGAGGAGGAAGAAAAAGAGGAGGAAGAAGTGAAGGAGGAAGAGGAAGAAACAAAAGAGGAAGAGGAGGAAGAAGAAGTTAAGAAAGAGGAAGAAATAAAAGAAGAAGAGGAAGGTGTGAAGGAGAAGGAAGAAAAAGAGGAGGAAGAAGAAGTGAAGGAGGAAGAGGAGGAGAAAGAGAAGGAGGAGGAGGAAGAAACAAAAGATGATGATGAGGAAGTTAAGGAAGAGGAAGAAACAAAAGAAGAGGAAGATGTGAAGGATGAGGAAGAAAAAGAGGAGGACAAAGAAGTGAAGGAGGAAGAGGAAGAAACAAAGGAAGAAGAGGAGGAGAAAGGGAATGAGGAGGAGGAAGAAACAAAAGAAGAAGAGGAAGACATGAAGGAGGAGGAAGAGAAAGAGGAGGAAGAAGTGAAAGAGGAAGAGGAAGAAACAAAAGAAGAAGAGGAGGAGAAAGGGAATGAGGAGGAGGAAGAAATAAAAGAAGAGGGGGAAGAAGTGAACGAGGAGGAAGAAACGAAAGAAGAAGAGGAAGATGTGAAGGATGAGGAAGATAAAGAGGAGGAAGAAGAAGTGAAGGAGGAAGAGGAAGTAACAAAAGAGGATGAGGAATTGCAAGAAGAGGAAGAAGTAACAAAGGAGGATGAGGAACCAAAAGAAGATGAGGAAGAAACAAAACAGGAGGAGCAGCAAGTGGAAGAAGAGAGAGAAAGACCAAAAGAGGAGGAGGAAGGAAATGAGGAAGAGGAAGAACAAGAAGAAACTCAAAATGAAGAGCCAGAAGCTGAAGAGAAGTCCAAAGCTGAAGATGAAGCTGACAATGAAGCTGAAGAAGCAGAAAAGCCGGAGGATGAGAACACTGGGGCTGACGATGAGGCAGAGACATCCGAATGCAGAGGAGATGCTGATGGCTCTGGAACTGACAACAGTTCTGGAGAAGATGCTGCAGAAGGAAGTGAGAAAGCTGAGCAGGATGAATCTGAGGCAGTGGAAGATGCAAATGCAGAGTCAGAAGATGAGGCATGTTCAGCAGAGGAGAAAAACAACATTGAAGGAGATGACAAATATGGTGAGAATTATGAGGAACCTACCAGTGATGACCCTGACAAGGCACATGAAAAAGAGGAAGACAAAGGCAACAACAGGATCTCTGAGAAAGCCTCAAAGGCCAAATGCAAAAAAACCAGCAAACTGTTAATGACTCTGAACAAAGCCACTGCCTTTTCTTGTTACTCTTCCATGGGAAACTTCTCACAGCAATCCCAGAAGGGGTCTGAAGATGAAGGTGAAGAGGAATGCGAAGACGACAACAACCTCATGAACAACCACCCCAATGGAGAGATTCAAACTGATGAGAGCAGCAAGCCATCACAGATGTATCCTGACAGCGAGGAAGAAGAAGAGGACAAAGCATCTTCAGGCACTGATCCTTTAGGAGATGAGGACCAGGCAGATACTGAAGGTGCAAATCCAAAGGAGGTTGAACATGCTGATGAAGTTCAGGCTTCTAAAAAGAAAGATGACTCTGATGAGATTGACCAGGATGACCTGGACTTCTAGAACTGCTTATCAAAAACTGCTTTTTTTTTTCTTTTTTCCTTTCTTGCTTTTTTTAAAGTATATTTTCATTACATATTACAGTATTTCTGGTAAGTTGAGCCATTATAATTGGCTTTTCTTCTGAGTTAAATGTGGTAAACTTGATCTTGAATCCTGTGAGTAACATTGCGATTACCTGCCCTCATTTCTAGAGGGCTAGTAAACTCATTAAGATTTAGTGGTTTCAATAGAAAAGTGGTTTGGGGAAAGGGAAGGCTGTTTTGTTTGTGATACCTTCTTGTTCCCACTCTTTAAGCCATGCTGTTTGCTGCTTGAGTGATCTGTGGCTCTGCTGGGCGTCATCTCTGAGTGACTTCAGGATGCCTTTCATCTGTTGCATGCCATTTCTCCGGAAAGACTGCCAATCCACAGAAACATGACAAAATCTGGATTCATTGCCAAAGTCTTGTCAGAGCCCACAGAGATGTACATTCATTTTCCACCCTACCCTATCCTGCTCTGCCCTGCCCTACTCTGCCCAGCCCTACTCTGCCCTGCCCTACCTTCTCTGTACCCAGAAAAGGGGTCTGAGATACCAAAGTGTTTCCCCACTTTCTCTGTTTTCCTTTAGTAGAGGTTGAGATCATTCCTCACTTCACCGAAAATCCTCAACACCCAGGAAGGTCATTCCAGTAGATGTCTCCTCTTCCAGACCACCAATCTGTTTGTACTGTGCCCATCGCTATAGTACGTAGTGATGTAGCAGTAGATAACAAAGAAGAGTTAATTCACCTGTCAGGTATCTGGGAAGTGGTTGAATGCAATATTGACCAAATTAGAAATGAGTAAAGTTCAATTCCTTGTGATTACCTTTACTATGCCAATGATGGTATCTAAGCACTTTACAATCATCTGGGATCCCTCAGACAATTTTGTACGAGATCCTGTTCCAAAGCTAATAGGATTTGCAATTGCTCAGTGCCTCAGCCTTGCAGACAACCAGTAATATTTAAAGTAGCTTTACCTTTACTATGGAAAAGATTTGGGCTTTTGTGCTGCAGCAAACAACTAGAAGAGGCTCAAGCATTCACTGGAGAGGTTGGGGTTTACAAATCGTGATAGAACTGCAAACTTCATTTAACAACTCTTTTCTACCAGATTACATCTTTTTTTTTTTTCCCCCTGGGGCAATATATATATTTCTGAATAAATGCCCAACTAATGCCAGGAGAAGTCTGACCATGCTTCAGCTACATTCTTGTGTACACCGCTTTGGGAAACAGTCCATTTTATCAATAGCTTGCAGGGAGAATAAAACAGCAAAAAACTAAGAGAGGGCGAAAACAAAATGCCTTAAATTGTATGGTGAAAAAGTCTGTGTGTAGTATTGTCCCAGGTTTGTGAGGGTGCATGCAGACATGTTGAAATAATCAATATTCAAAACCAAATAATGAATATTGTCATCATTTTAACGATTGATTTCTTAAACTCATAGCCAGTTAATTGATTTCCAGAGATAGGGTTCATTTCACTCAAATTAAGAATTGGGTTCAACTCCAGATGTGCATACTTTATTTTAGGCATTTGAGAAGTAGGGGTCTATGTGGAATGGTCAGTCGAGAGCTAGATCTCAGCTGAGCTGCCCTCACAAAGGCTTACAATGCCACCTGAGAGGCTCCAGGGAGTCCAGGACAACCACACTGTCCTCAAGACACAGAACAAGATCTGGGCCTTCCTAAAAAGAAGGGCAGCCCTATCTGTTAGCCTCATGTGGACGTCTTGGCTTTCCTAGGACATCTCAGGTGGGATTACATCTTTTTCTAGATGCAACGCACTTGAACCCTGAACCTATCTCAAAGTTTGATATCTTGTCTCATCTGGTAGCTTCAGTTCTACATTTTCTCTGTAGACATTTCCAGACCTAAGACGACTAGCTTTCAAACAGCTTAGGGTCTAAGTAGTTGTTTAAACGCAGAAGTTAAGTGAACGTTGAGAGGACCTAGGAGATCCAGTATCATTCCCCAGTGTTGGCCTGAAGGGGTGCAGATCTCCTGTAGGTCCAGAGTCATATCACAAGCTCCTTGTAAATGTCAGGGGTGCTCCAGGGCATCTTATACTGCATTAGTCAGGGATGTAAATAAAACTGAATCATAGAATCCACCCCTAAAATTGTGTAAACAAATCCTACCACAAGAAAACAAGTACAAGATTAAAACTAAATATTAAAACTCATTTGGCTTTGAAGCACAGGAAAAAGAAAACTTATTCTCCTCTGACTCTGACACAACAATACTTACACATTTTCTAGTATCTCAGTATTGCACTAACAGGTTAATTCCCACATCTAGAGTAGGTGATTAACACAATACCTGCTCCAAAGGCCAGTCCTGAGGCTTCCGTACTATTAAAGCTCCCTTTAAGGTTCTATTTGAAGGTTCAAGCACAAACTGTTGTGCATGAGCTCAGTGCTGGGCTTTGCACATAAATGAACACTGCTTGTATGAGCTGGATTTGATTGCAAATGCCTTCAAGCGCCCATTATTCACAACAGACTTGTTAGCCCTACTGAATCCTCCTTGTCTAAACCTATACTTGTGGTTAAAGACAGAACCCACACAGCATCAGTATCCCTCTGGCATTTACCATCTGGGCGAGAAAGAAACAGGGCTGCTGCAGGGCAGTTTTCACTTTCTGTAGTGATGTCTCATGATATCAATATTCTGACTTCGTATTAAACCTTTCCAAGGTTTCCACGAGCCAATTCAAAATCACTTTCTAAGGTGTCCAGAGTGAGAAATGTCAAAAATACAGCTACAGACGCTGATTTATTATTCAGGGAAAGGCACCAAAGAGAAAGTTACAGCCAGACTGGATTCATACAGCTAACTAGGCATGTGCATCAGGTGTTTTGCCCTGGGTTCTCCAGGCAATCTGAAGAGACAAGGTCTCCCAGCAATTATTCAGTATGACACAGGACTGTCATCTGGAGAGGTGAAGCCCATGGACCATAGGATCCTAGTCCAGCACTTTGAGCAAATATTTCAATTCAAGCTGTCAACTACCCCCGCAACTTGGAAGCTGGCCAGGTACCACCAGGCTGCTTGGTTCAAAACCCAGCCTAGGGGCATTGGGTGAAGGCTGCTGCATCTTTGTTCACTGATGCCTGCAAAGGAGCTATTCCAGATGGCAGGGAAGAGGTGTTTGCTGCCAAAAGAAGCCTGTTATTCAGTGCTTGTCAGCCGCTGCAGGAGAAAGGCTGGCCCAGCAAGGCTGCTCGGTGGCCCTGCAGCGTGTGCCTCTCCATGTCAGCAGCGACTGTCAGGAACAGAGTTGTGTGTAAAAGCATTTTTGTTTCGTAGGGAGCAAAGTGAAATGTCTGCTTTCTGATGCATCAATTCTTGCAGAATTCAGAAATGCACTGAGCCGGGTAGTCATAGCTCAGGCTTTGGCACAAGACACACACTGGAAGTGGTACACATTGACTTTAAACATTTCTGGTGAAGATGGCTCCCTCTGAGCCCATCATCCAGACTCCCATTATAACCAGCAGGGAGAAAGAGGCAAAGATGATCGTGATTCATCTGCTGTAGACAACTCTGTTAGCAGATGAATTGTACTCTCAGCAGGCCTGTTTCTCTCTGCTGAGTGCAAAGAGATTCTAGGCAAGTTGCTCAGATGGAGATGTCTCATATGGGGAATCTGAGCCCAGTGTAGCTACCCGAAAGCATCTTAGAGTGCTTATGGTGGTGACCTGCAGACTCTGCCAGGCAGCAGCTCAAACCAGTCATTCCATGGAAGTTTTAAAGATGTTTGTTGGCTCCAAGATCACCCTTCTCTGCTATTGCTAAAAGCCACTGCTGGAACTTAATGGATTAGTGAAAGGGCAAATATTTCCAGGGATTTCTCCTCCATCTGTTGACTTTGCTCATGTTAAAGCCACTTGTGCCATAGTCAACATCACACTCCATCCATGTTTAGTCAGTAAATTCCCCACCTGCAGCACCAGCAAGGAGAAAGACATCAAATAAAATACAAAAATGCAATCATCAAACCAGAATCACCAGAGTTTCCCCCACCATGAGACCTGTCCCAGTCACGTCTATGTTTGTCACCTTCTGTGTTTGGGCAGTGCTTCACGTGTGTGCCTGCCCTCGCCGGGGCAGCGTGGGCTGTGCACCCATAGAGGCTGGTCACAAAAAGCCCCATTCAGGGGGGCTGAGGAGCAGTCGCAATGTTAGTCCAGGATACAGATGTTACTGAAGGAGGTGTTTCTTTCCTCCATCAGTCTCTCCCAGGATAGCCCAGAGCATCCGTGAACGAAGCACGCAGCTGAAAAGGAACCCTCATAATTACATCTCTCACACTTGCACTGCTTCCAAAGTTTACATTTCCCTTTGGCTGGTATGACTCATGCGCGTGTTCAGTCTTGCAGCTTCCCTCTCCCTCTTACAGCACGGGAACACGTGTTACCAGCCAGCTCCGGAGCTGTCACGTTTATACCGGCTGGAAAGATAACGCTTGTCACCACCTGGAGGGGATTACAGCTGCTGTCTTTCAGCAGAGCTGAGGAGGAGGGGGGAGAGGCAATGCGAGACTTGCACAGCTGTATGGCGTGTTTGGTTGTGCATAGCTGTATGGCATGTTTTGCTGTGCATCTCTATTTCTTTTTTGGGTTGTTGGTTTGGTTTTTTTTTTCACCAGGCAGGCAAATTTCTTCTTAATGTATGTTGGTTTTGTTTGGTTGTTTGTTTTTTAAATACGAAATGTTCAGTGAAAGATGATGAAGAGCATGGAGAAAATGAAAGTGTAAACCACTGAAATAAAAGAAATGTGCTTTCTACAGCTGAGGTCTTCACAGTTCTGTGCAAGCAGACACTCCTTTCACTAATGGAGAGCAATAATCCCCCCTTCCTGGTGGGTCCTTGCTGACCTAGCACCATATTTAGCTCCAGCCACTTGAAATCCCAGCTCCTTACAGGAAGGTGTGGTTTGTTGTTATTTCTGGACCTCATTCTCCTCCAGTAGGCTTTGTTCTGGAGGCAGGGAGAGTTTCCAAGCTGGCTCTGTGTGTGCCCTTGACGCTCGCTCTTTTCTTTAGTCAGAAGGTGGAGAACTTGCACTATGGGGCTTCGTGGCTCCTTGGCAAGTGGCAGGAGTAAGTGCTCCTCCTAACACAGGGTTAGGAATGAGATGGGAAAACTCAGATCTATGCACAAATCTATGCTCCCAAATCAGACACTCAGGAGTTAGAATCATAGAATCATTAAGGTTGGAAAAGACCTCTAGGATCATCAAGTCCAACTCCCAACCCAACACCCCCAGGCCTCCTAAACCATGGCCCCAAGTGCCACGGCTGCACATCTTTTAAACACCTCCAGGGATGGGGACTCCCCCACCTCTCTGGGCAGCCTGTGCCAGGGCCTGACAACACTTTCAGTGAAGAAATTTTCCTTAATATCCAATCTAAACCTGCCTTGACGCAGCTTGAAGCTGTTTCCTCTCGTCCTGTCCCTGGTGACTTGGGAGCAGAGACCAGCCCCCCCCTCACTCCAGCCCCTCTCAGGCAGCTGCAGAGAGCGAGAAGGGCTCCCCTCAGCCCCCTCTTCTCCAGGCTAAACCCCCCCAGCCCCCTCAGCCGCCCCCCAGCACACTTGTGCTCCAGACCCTGACCCAGCCCCGCTGCCCTTCTCTGGACACGCTCCAGCCCCTCAAGGCCCTTCTTGTCCCGAGGGGCCCAAACCTGAGCCCAGCATTCGAGGTGGGGCCTCCCCAGGGCCGAGCACAGGGGCCCCATCCCTGCCCGGCTCCTGCTGGCCACACCAGCGCTGACACAAGCCCGGGGGCTGGTGGCCTCCTTGGCCCCCTGGGCACTGCTGGCTCATGTTTTGCCCCAGAAGTGCAACACTACTTTTCTGCAGCAAGGCAGACCTTGGGGGTTGAGCCCGTCAGTCCCATTACACTTACAGAAAGATTCATCCTCTTGGATGCAGGAGGACTGGGCTGTGGTTAGGACATGGGATAAGGACTACACAACAGTGATTTAAACTGTTGCAGTGGGTGTTTCAAATGACAACACATTAAATCCTTGGCAGTAGGCAGTCCCTGCAATTTGCCGTCCTCCAAGTTAGATACCTTGAGTACATGGAAGATAAACAACTGGGGAAGGGTATCTCAGGTCTGCAACAGACACAGGCTGTTTGGGGCTGTGGATCTCTCTCTCCATCTGTTCTGTTGGAGCTGTCCCACTTCTGGTGAATATATATTTCCAGGGTGGGAAAGAGAGGCAGGACATACTCAGCAGAGAAGGGGGCTCAGGTTCTGCATTTCTGAATGGTGAATTATTGTCTTTGATATCGCAGAAAAGTGCCAGACACCAAGACATCTTCTGTACTGTGTCAACCAATGCAGCCTTTCCATCAGCTTGGCTGGAGTTTCCTTAATTATTTCAGTCCCTATTAGTTGACTACGGGCAGCTAAGTGCATGCACATTCTCTATATGCTAGGGAAAGAGAGGGATTATTTAGGGAGGCATTGCTGATGTCTGAGACAGAAGGGGTGGCATTTTCTGTGATCCTCTAGAACATACTCAGGCTGGAAAGTCTATTTTCTCATGCCCGAAGCCACAGACCCCATCACCATGTCAGGCTGGAGGAACAATCTCTGTAACCCTATAGCTGTTTCTAATTTTAACTCCGCGCCCTCTGAGCTGAGCACCAGGGTTTGTGCAGCTCCAACAGGAAGCACCCCTGCTGACCTTTCTAATTTCAGGAGCTTGATGCTTGCTTATCGCTGCAAGCCACAGGAAAAAACCCTACCGAAGAGCAACCTGCACAGTTTGCATTGCATTGCAATGAGTTGCATTTTGCTTTTGCTGCAACTGAGAGGACACAGCTCTGCTCAGAGAAGGATATATTTATTCTAAGCCCTCTGGTGTGAAAGTGGGGTTCAAAGGGCAGGCTGTGGCAGGCTTCTGTTTCTTTTTCCTCAGTAAGAAGGGCTGGCTCCTCCTTAGCCTATTGCAGAGACCCGGCCAACAAGTGTGACATGTATTAACCTATCAGCTCTTGCATAAAGGATGGCGTTCGGGCTCCTTTTCCAGTTTTAAAAGAGCTGAGCGAGGCTCTTTCAGTCCTGTGACAGAGCGGGAGTAGGCGTAGGAGCAAGGTCAGGACAGTGCTTCCTAAGCGGATGGAAATGCTTCTCCATGGTGCCTAATTAATCTGTTACAGTACAGAAATCCTCCTCCTTCACCAGTCCCCAGTCTGGAAGTTCTCCATGGTCCCAGGTGGCAGGACTGCCTTAGGGCAATGGCTGTTTTGGCTCCTGTTCTGGCACTCCTGATCTCTTGGGCTGAGGTGCAGAGGCTTACAGCTCTAGGACCCAGACTCAATAAACATCACCTCTTCACTTCCCACTGCAATGCTGTCTTGAGGCAATGCCTTTCTGGTCCACGACAGCAACCTCAACCACTCAAGGCTAATTCCATGTTAAATTTCATGAATGCCTGAGCAAGCCTCTGGAATATACAAAAATCTCTTTGTGATGCACTAAAATATTTGAAGAATAATTTGTTTTGTTGTTAGACATGCAAATCTTCTGTATTTGTCTTTCAAGCATAATTTTTTTCCCCAGGCCATCCAAAGCAAGAGCTTTACTGAGATATAAGGGACCAATCCCTGATCTTGCGAGTGTCCCTGGGCAGCAGGATTCACCCATGTTACAGTCTGCTTTCAGGAGAGGCAAGGGATGCAGCCAGATCTGGCTTTCACTTGTCTCTGTCCTATGCTGTGGTCTTTTCCTTGCCATGCCTCCATGTGTCAGGCGCATGAGTCACCAAACGTCTATGTCAGGCATCACGGAGGGCAGCCACAGCCCAGTGCTGCAAACCCTGCAGGGTTCCATGCACCGAGGTGGCCTGGGGAAGGACACACACCCCGGCTGCTGTCTCGCTTCGTGGGTTCCACGATGCTCACTGACCCCATGCACCAACCAAGCTGTGCACTGGGGAGCGTCAAGGCTTCCCCTTTTCTTTAGGGTGGCATTACACATGCGGGACCAGTTGGAGCTGCTAAACCTTAAAGCCAGTCAGATGATGGAGCAGTCAAAAGAAGAGGGATTCCACATTAAAATCTTCAATGATTTGAAGAAAGGGGGTTCTCCTGTTAATAAAAGTATCCCTATGCTTCTAAAAAGCCCATATTACACTTCAAGGCAGAAGTCTTGATCTCTTCCCCAGTCTCCCACTTTGCCCCAAACCTAACCTTGAAAGCAGATGCCCATCAGTCCTATCATGCTGTATTTTGCTTGGCTTCCTGAAAAACCTGGAAAGTAAAAGCAGGACACTAAGGGGTACTCTGTGGACAGAGCCATAATACTTGCCCCAGAGGTGAGGAAAGCTTCATTCAGACTTGGCACCGTATTGCACACCTGAGAAACCCATCCCAAGAAGACAAGTCCACAGCAAAGGAGAAACATGTTGGAAGTTACTCATGGAGTAACTTAATTTTCTGAGCCACAGTCCTGGTGATGCATTTAATAAATATGGGAACTACAGGGATGAGACCAAGCTAGTGAGGGCAGCAATTCCTGGCAAAATCGGTCCACAACAGCAATACATGCCAGGAGTGAAGGAGAGCATAGGGAGTGAAGTGCACCCACTCTGTGAGATCATTATTATCTCCCACAGCTGTAGCCTAAACTGAACTGAAGGGTTTATTTACCTCAGATGTCTTTTGGAGCTGCCAGCCAGTGGCAGCGAGGTACCTCATCTAATCTCATCAGGTTTCACCTTCCTGTGACATCCCTTGAGTAAGGAAAGGGGATTGTGCATCTCTAGCCACACCCTAGGTTCACATCACGTGTGGGAGTGCTGCTACTGGAGAGGAAGGACAGAAGATGGGAAAAAGCTGAGCTCCCTCTGCCCCCCCTTTTCCCTCACTTTCCTGTTGCTCCTCCCTATCTCTTCCTTTCTGGTGATCCAGGCAGAGGCTGTCCGTTTCCCAGCAGGATAACAGGAACCCAACGTCCCTCTTGGGCTTAGGGCTATTCCCTGCGAGGATAGCAGGGAGGGCACCAAGGGGAGCTGGGAGACCTGATGTCCCATGGCCACCGAGGAAAAGAGGAGGAACAGAGCGTCCACCCCCAAGTGGGGTTCTGGATACAAGTACAGGTGTCTCTTTTCCAAATCAAGACTGGTTCAGACAATTCTGCTTTTGGTTTTTGCCATGTCGGAGCAGATTCACTTGTGGAAAATGAACAAGAAGGATTTGGATTAGTGTCATTAATAATCAAGAATTAGAATTCAGGTCTATACTAATTACATCTGCAGATGACGCTAAGATGGGAAGACATTTTACAGTGTCATGACCCTCAGGACCTTAAGAGACAACTCCATGACTTGGGTCTCATAATAACTTCTTATTGTTTTATGTGGATCATCCATAGAGAGAGGAAGACCCATTTTCCACTAGCATGGGTTGTACAAACCCATAGAGGAAGTTTGAAATAACCACGCTGCCTTCTCAGCCAACGACATTTAGAGATGGTACTTAAACGACAGCTCTTCCCTTAGCACTGACAGCTGCCTAGCTAACTCTGCAGGTACCTGTCCTTCTGCTATTGATCACGCACAATCACCCAAATCCTGGTCATGCTGAGAAATACATGTCTACAAGCTGGTATTTCTCCACCCATCATACTCATTGGCTTTGATCTCGTCAGTGTTCTCAGAACAGCCTATGACACACACAGCAAAAATAGACACAGAAATGCTTTCTCAAGTCCCACCAGTGTCTTTCACTCAGGGGCATTAATAGGGAACTAAAATCTTGAGTGGTCTCAAGATCTCCCATCTGGAAGCTGTTTTGTTTTGCATAACATATCAATGGTGAGAACATTCTCTTTCAGGGCAATGCACTTACTGCTGAACTATGCCATCATTGCTATACACTGTTGGGTAGCTTTAGTGGAAGAGAAACAGTAAGGAGTATCAGAGTACCTATGGATTAGTGCCCTTTCCTATAACATGAGAAAGGTAGGTTCAAGCTCCATCCAGAGTTACTTGAACAAGAGCCTCCTGAAAGTTAGGAGAGAGGGTCTAACCGCTAAACAGGCAAGAGGTTACTTCTGCCTGCTCTGCTGCAATTTATGCAACGAACAGGTTGGCATCTTCTGAATACACCCACTGGATCAACCCCCAAAGCTAAGCAGGTAAGGACATGCCAAGCTGGTGAATCCCAACAGGGTTTAGATGTGAGTAAGCTCCTCACTGATCATCACTGCTGAGACTTAGGCAGCTCTAGACATGCCCAGAAATTTATATGCTGTGAGGAGTGGACTGATGGGAATAAAGAGCATCTGAGAGTGCATCCAGGGAGAGGGGGCCACAATCTGAGTGTTTGGAGGATCAGAAATGAAATGCATAAAGTTCAAGGGCAGAAGGTGGACTCGTAAATGACAACATAGCAAAACAAATAAATACATTAAAAAAAAAAAAAAAGAATGACACTTAGGTATGAACAGATTTAAATTTTTATTTAAGTAATGGTTTTCAGCCTTTTTTGTGCTTTTTACCAGTGTGAGGCCAAAAGTTATCTAGGTTTCTTATTGATGAGTCAATATGAGAAATACTGATTGGGGCACCCAAATCTTTGTCCTTATTTATCCCTCTTGGCTGCTACTGTGTCCTTTGACTTACACCACCATGAGTTCAGTATTGGGTGGGCTCAAGCTGCATCAAGCAATGTAGCTTGAATATTGGAGTGAAAATTGTCCTAAGGAAATTGGTGAGGTTGTAAAAGAGTTTCCAGAGAAGGCACTATCGTTTGGGCGTTAAAATTCACCACCCAAGACATAAGCTTGTGAAATACTATTAGGAGCAGGTGGAACAGACAATTGATATGATCTCTGCTTGAAGCTTTTTCATATCTTTAAATCCCTTTTCTGGACACAGAAAAAAATTCTGTTAGTTGCTGAGAGATATTAGGAGACAAGAGTATTACAGAAATTAGTTTGATCTGGGATTTTTTCAGTGCTAGCAGAAAGAAAAATACCATTTCCATCTGAATTATAACCAGTATCATGCTGGCACCAGTGGAACGTTCACATGTAGCACGAGTTTTTGCCAGGATCTCCCAACTCAATGAAGACATGGTAAGACTTTTTCTGCAACCTGTGCTACAAAACCAGGCTACTCATCACAACTGAAAACGGGTTGTTCAGGCAGACGCCCCCCAAAGAAGATGTGCCGGTGGTTTCCAAGCTAGTTGTGATCATGGGTAGGTACAGCAGCTATAAGTGGGAACAGTGAATCAGATGGGCATTCAATCACAGGAGCGAGTTCCTCCACAATAGTAAGATGAAGCATCCAGAAACAGGGAAACATTTTGGTGCTACTGTTCCTGGCACTCCCATATACATCTCCATATGATTTTCAAAATCTCCATTACGAGGTCTTCCTAGCACATAGCTCTTGCTTTTGAAAATTAACTACTCTAAAGGTTTGCAGTACCATGAAAGCCTGAGATGGATAGCACAGAGACCTTGCTAAGCTCAGGGAATCCAGAACACCATTTTTTTTGAAGGGCTGGACCCACTAATTCTCTTCATCTCTGATGCAGAAGCAACTTGCTTAGCAGAACTAGGCAGGAGTCAGATTTTTGTGGTGGAAGTGCTATCTTTGCTTCCTGCACCTCTTTCTTGTTACTGTGGATAGCCATCAAGTAGAATATGATAGGTGTTAGCCCAGTGGAAACTGCATTTGTAAGTTTATTAAGTTCTTTGAGACAACTCTCGTGCTGAGCATCAGTGGTGGCTTTCCACTGAAAATAAAGGGGTTATCTGAAATAACAAGCCTTTCCCTGGCCAGGTAGCTCTACAGCTACATTCAGAAACACATACAAGAGCCTAAGTAACACAGAAGTTAGTAGGACTTGGGACACTACCTATTTTTCTGAACACAGGTACCTTATCTAAATTTTTCATGACCTTCTCAGATGGCCACAGAATTACTAGAGCAAGTTCCCAAGAGTGCCATGGAATTTAGTGGATCATACTTACCTGTGGCAATGAAACACTGAAGAAGCAGACATAAGGGCCACTGCAAAGGCAACCGAAGTCTCATGTGAAAGCTAAGAAATTGCTTCCCAGTTTGGGGAATGCTATGTGCAAGGTTGATTGGTGCTGAACTAAAGCTTGACCGTGCCTTGTTGGAGACCCACACTGTCACCCTGCTGGAATCACACATCCACACCTGCACACAGTAAGGAAAGAGCAAGACTGTACATATCCCTGCAGTTTAGCTCCTTTGAGAGCTGCAGCAGCATTTCTTCATTGCCTCGCACCCAAGCAACCCTCCCATTTCACTTCCAGCCTAGGCTCCTGCTCAGCACCAAAGCTGCAATGGCTTGTATTGGAGACAAATGAGTTTGACTTAACCTGGTGTCTCATTAGCGACATGATGCAGAGCAGAAATTCTCATGATAGGGACAGGATCTGATTTCAGTGCCATGAACCACCTCTTGGTCTCTGACGTACCCACACAGGACTGGCAGATAGGATTCAGGACCTCTGCAAGACATTCTCCTGTTGAGCAGGAGGTAGGAGCCAGAGAGGCTTAACTGGGACATTTCAGATGGCAGAGGGCATTTCAGGGACATTTCAGTTACAGATCGTGGGTATCTAAATGCAGGTGTCTCTGTGGGAATGAGATGACATTATAGTCAAAGGAGATTTAGTCAGTGCAGACAGCAGAACGTGGAGAGCTGCTGAGCTCAACCTAAAGCAAACATTGACAATTCCTCTCCTGAATATTTGTCTAAACTCCATTGACTGGATCACGTTTGCCAGCTGCGTGTGGGTCGTTCAGACACCCAAGAGCATCTCAAGTGGCGCTAGACACCTATGCATGAGCAACTGATTGAGCCACCACTCCTTGCTCTCTGTAACAGGCGTTCAGGCAGACAGTGCATGTGGGGACACCTGCAGGTGTCCTAACTTCAGGTGCCCACAAACTGAAGATATCTGTAAAGTGAAATGAGGTGAATCCTGCCCTCTAAGCATTAGGGAGAGAAGTCAGGTACTCACATAGTGAGAATTTTTACCTTTTCTGTGCTAGTGCATCCCAGGGCACTGGCAGAGAATCATATTGTGTCAGGAATGGTGTAACAGTTGCGGTAGCTCTCAAATCTATAAAAAAATAAATATCCAAGCATAGAAAATGAAGTTTGGCCACTTGGGTGAGTTCCCTGCTGTTCTTGCCTTCTCCAGGTAACAGGTGATTCATTTTGATCTGGCATCTACTGGTGTGTCTTCAGAAGGGGGAATCCAGCAGAGGACCACCCTGCCTCTGTGTTTGCGGTCCCTTCCTCTTCTGTGAGACCTATGTGACCAGTCTCCCCTCAATGCCTAAAAAGAGGTAACATAAAACCACACATCATGGGACAGAAGAGCAATCAGGCAGCTGGGATGAGGCATCACTGGAGGAATCCCTGTTATCAAATTCATTATATTTAATAATAGCAATATGCAGAAATACTAATTATGATAACCCCAAGAACCATAGGATCATAGAATCATAGAATGGTTTGGGTTGGAAGGGACCTTTAGAGGTCATCTAGTCCACCTGCCCTAAAGAAGTCCAGCAACTTGGAAGAACTCAGCTATACTAAGCATGAGCAAGTAAAGATTAATGACAGATCATATCTCACCCCTTCCGAAATGGACTCACTGAAAGACAGAGACAGTAAAACAGGTTAAGTGGATTAAACAAAAAGCAAAAAAGAGAGGGTGACAAGACAACAAAAATTGTGCAGAGTGAAAGGCTCCACCATTACAGACAGCAGCATAAACAAACCATGTGTGCCAGAAATAAATGAGACTACCATATGATCACGCAGTTCCATTCCCTACCTGAAAAACAGTTTCTGCCAGTCTTTTCTTGTCTGGGCAGGTTTTAAACCTCCTGAGCAAATGAGTTTAAACAGTGTCATGTGTGTTTTCTTGGGTTATTCATACCTGTATTCAGTGAATAGCAGAAACAAATGCAGATGGACAAAGCACAGAAATATGGTAGCAGGGAAAACAGGAAGAAAGAGCAACGCAAAGGGAGGTAAAAATGTACACAGCGATGCGAAGAGGCAGCTGGAAACAGCTGGGGATTGTCTGTAAGAGGAAGGCTTCAGTTTGATATATGGTGCCAGAGACATTATTAATGATTTGCTGGTTTTCACCTTTAAAAACTTTGGGTGGATTATTTATTATGTCACCACAGTACTCGTATGATCTATGAAAGGGGCAATAATATGTATCTGTTCCTGGCCTCTTGGATTCACTGTGTTGTTACAGCCTTTAATTAGGATTTAATTCTGCACTCTCAAAATAGAGAAAGAGTATGTGGCATGCTTAAAGCAAAAGGCAAAGAAGAAAAACACTCCCCCCCTTACTTAAATATCCTCTATGCCTTTCTACCATGGATGAACAGTTCTGCTGATAGTCACTGCAGCATTTTCACAGGTTAAAGGATTTATTTTCCCTTGAAAATAATGAATAATCCAGGGGAACCCAATTGGACTAGAAATCCTGCTAGAGCCCTGGATTTAGCATCCTTCCATGAAGTTAGCTGGTGGCTGAGCAGGGATCTCTGCGGTAGGTGGGTCTTATCCCTTTGCGGGAAACTGCCTGTGATTTGGACACAGACTCATCATTTAGGGCTGGGGGAAGGCAGAATGAGCTATGTATTATAGAATCATAGAATCATAAAGGTTGGAAAAGACCTCTACAATCATCAAGTCCAACCGACTTGAGCAGACTCAGCCAACATCCTCTTTGGCCATGAAAGGGCAGAGCTGCAGATCCCCCACTATTATTGGTGTCCTTAATGCATCTTAGTGTCTTCCCTTGGGAATCCCTCCTCTTTTCACCTGCTGGGATCTGTGCTTGGCTGCAGCCAAGAGTCAGTGCCAAGGTGGGAAACAGTGGCCTTTGAGATGCCTATATCTCTTGACTCCTGGACTCCTGTCCTTTGATAGAAAAGATTGGATTCTTCTTAGACTGGATATTAGGAAAAAAATTCCTCACCAACAGAGTGGTCAGGCCCTGGCACAGGCTGCCCAGAGAGGTGGGGGAGTCACCGTCCCTGGGGGGGTTCAAACACCGTGCAGCCGTGGCACCTGGAGCCATGGTTTAGGAGGCCTGGGGGTGTTGGGTTGGCGGTTGGACTTGATGATCCTAGAGGTCTTTTCCAATCTTAGTGATTCTGTGATTCTATAAAAACTCTGCACTCACACGAGAGACCACACACATATTCTCTCAAGAAAGCCAGAGATTTTACTGGCCATGGCATAACCTGGGAGTGAGTCCACCCAAAAAGACAAGGAAAGAGAGGAAAGCTGATGAGTGGCAAGAAATGGGGTGAGTGAATTGTCAGAGAAGGGCAACTCAGCCCTGGCACACCCAAGGGAGAGCTGCTTTTGATGAAGGTCAATGCAGAGAAGGTGACTGTGAAGTGCTTCTCCCAGAGCTTTGGGTGGGGTGTGCCTGGATCACTCCAGCTCTGGCTAGAACTGGGATCTGGGGTGATTTTTGAAGCTGCCTGATTGAAAAACACAGATCTGCTGGCTCCCTTGCAAGCTGGGACATAGGAAGCACCCCGTGGTTCTCTGCATGAACTGAGAAATCCCATTACCACTGAATCAGGCTGAACTTGCCCTTTGGGCAGGAGAAGGCTCAAAATTTTCAGGTCGAATGTTGCCATGGTGTTGAGGAAATGGAGACCTCAGAGGTTGTATTATTATGTTACTGTTCTCCTCCATGAGCAGAGCATCTATTCCTGGTGGTTTGGTGAAGGACAATAATAAAACAAGTAGAATAAATATTCTGAATAGTGGGAAAATGCACTTTTAACCTGCTCTGTAAATACACCTCCTGGTCTGATTCTTCCCCTCTTCAATGCTTTGCTGTGTGCTTTTGTTTGTCAATAGTTTTAATGCGGATGTGGGTGTTCATTCAATACCTAGTGCAGTTCCAAGGGGCATGTTTCTGCCTAGCAGCACCTGGGCTCCTTAATTCTAGTTGCTTTGGGTTTGGGTGGGCTGGGAGATGGGTGCTGGTGAGTTGAGGAGGTGAGTTACATGGGGATTTCTTCATGGCGATGACGACAAGTTTCTAAAAGAGGTAGAAGACCATTGTTGTCTTGTCCGACTTTCTAGATTTACTTCTCAGGACATTGGTTGTGCTAATTATTCCTGCACCTGTGGATGAGATCTGCAAATCCTCACCTTAGACTAACCCAGCATGAGGCTATGAAGAAAGAGGAAAAAGGATGGCCCATAGCAGGCGTCCTGTACTCATCCAAGGTGATGCTTTAGCAGAAAAGTGGAGCTGCAGACACCAAAATAAGGCCCAGGACAGAGCTGACATGAGCTGTGGAATGAGCAGAGCCACAGGAAGACAGTGGCACATAAGGGGAAAGATCAGCACATGGGATTATGTATTAATGATGCCCACAGCAAACTTCATCTTGGGGAAAAAATAGAAAACAGCAACCACTGCAAACCAGGAATGGACATGTTTTATCAAATAGTAATGAAAACTGCATGAGGAACCATTTTTTACAGGGTCTGACCAGAGGCCCTTCTAGCCCTTACCATGTATGTGCAATGTTTAGCAATTTATAGGAAGAGCATATAAGTGAGCAGTGTACAGGACACCCCCCAGTAAACCCAGATGCAAGAAGCTAGAGCTCATGGCCTTGTTGACCCATTGCTGTAGCTTTGTGTTTAACCCCCAGCTGCTATAAGGTTCTTTAAACAATAACTAGAGATCTTTAATATTCTTTTTGTTAGGCTGCAAGGAGGCACTAAGGAATTGTGGGTGCAAAGTGACTTTCCCAAAACAGCCCCAGGGAGAAACCAATTCCTGTATTCCAAGTTGGCACCTACAATTTCCCATCCCATCTGCAAGTAAAGCCTCATATCAGCACAAAACCCCAGCTGCCTCCAGCAGAAAAAAAAATTTAAAAAGAAAAAATAATTTAAAACATTAAAGAAAAAAAAAAGAAAAAAGAGAAAGGACTCTTTGGAAAATCCAATGGTCCTTGAACAAAGCAAGAACTCACCATTCCCAGGTGGAAAGACTTTAACATCAACCAAAAATTATGTCAAAACAGACAAATAAGGCTTAGACCTGACTTGCTTTAAAATAAACATTTGCCGTTTAATCATGCATTGGTTACTAATACTCCTCAGATAAGCATAAACCAGGAGCTGCCTGAATTCACTTCAGTTGCTCTCGTTGGACCATTTACCCAAGCCGAGAGATTCTGAAGCTCATTTTTCAGTTTCAGTCCGCGGTGCCTGGCTAGGTATGATATAATTCTCTCCATAACCTCTCTGTCCTGGAAGAAGCCACGCTCAGTCAATACCCCATCAGGGTGACAGGTCCCAAATCCCATTGCAAGCCGTGATGGATTGTCTCGGGGTGAGATTTCATATATCTCTGCTTTCAGAGGGGAGCTGACACAAATAATTGGTGTCACTTTTGCTGGGCTGGTGCCAAATGCTGACAAAACAGTTCCTAATCAGAAGTGCCGGTGATTTGCGCTGGGATTCGCGTGCTGGACAACAGGAAAGTGTCATCGTGGCAGCGAGCTCGAGCGGCCTCAGCTTGCTGAGACTCAGTGGCCTCTTGGACAGTGCAGGAGGTCAGTGTTGTCAGGAGGGTTGGTGGCACAGCCAGCTCTGCAAGAGCTGGGTGCAGGCCTGGAAATGTGTCTAAAGGCTCACCCTGAACCCTGGAGAGCTCATAAGCCAAGGATAAAGGTCCTTATTCTTCTGTAAATCAACCCTTAATATTCTGTTCAAAGATTTGCAGGATGCTGCCGTGTAACAACATCTAGGGTGGTGACAAATTCCTTGCATGCGTGGCTGGGTGCTATATGGTGCTATATCACTGTTTCAACCCTAAACCCTCACTGTTTCAACCTACCATGGTTTCAACCCTAAAAATCTGACTATTTCTGAAGTCATTCAGGAGTGAAGAGGGACTAGTGACTTTCTCAATATCATAAAGTGAGTCTGGAGCCAGGGCCTGACCCCAGATCTCCTACATCCTAGGTCTGCTTTTCCGACAGTGCTCTCCTACCCCAAGCCCCCCACCTCTTTGTTGCTGTCACTTTATCCCCCTGCCTTTCACTGAGCAGCAGGCCAAGACCCCAAACCTAACTCTGCCCCCAGCGCTACCAAAACATAGCAGGGATATGGAAGATGATCCATCTTGACATCCTCCAGGGATGAAACACATTTAACTCCACCAAGCCAGTGGGGTGAATGGTGCTGCAATACAGACCAGGTCTCGCCAGAAGCTTTCAGGCCATAAGAGAGATTCACCTAGTAACGACACCCGCGTTTCTATACTTAAGAACTTGGACTTGGTGACACATGAATAGAGGGAGGGTATGTTACATGTCCCCAGGGCTTTCAAAAGCTGCTTAATTGTCCTCCTCCTCTCCCACTTTTCCTTTGCTGTATTGTTAGCGTTATCAACAATTCCCATGCACTATACCACCATGCAGGAAAATAATTCAACACCTGGCACTGGACTTGTATCCTGTCTGCAGGGGCCACAGGGTGAACAATTAGGTCTGCGTCCATCGTATGGCACCGCACACAGCGAGCGGGGAAGGAAACCTGGGGCAACTGCACAATTGACGGGGAAGCATCAGCCGCGCTCGGAGGAATAGTTGGCCATTAGCGGATTTCTGTTCCAACTCTGTACTGGGGTTGAGACACACGTGTGCATTTGACGCCCTCTGCTGACTATATGATATATAGGACTATATCATATTTCTCTTCAATGCTCTAATTCAAAGCCAGACATAACGTTGCTGGGTCTTTCCAGCTCTGTTCTTACATCAGCATGAAATAATAAATATATGGGATGGAAGGCACTTCTAGGCCCTGCCCTACCCTGAAAAAAGAAAAACCATTTTGCTTGGATTCTGACTGCCATAATCGAGTCCATCTTCTTCTTAAAATTTCTTTTCAAAGATACATTTTTCCCTGCTCTATTCTGGCATTTGCCGTACCTCTGTCAGTTTAGCATCACGGTCAGTTGACTTCCAGCATTTGCATCCTGGCGATACAGATGCAGCTGAGTTGGCTCTGAGGTCCTCAGGAGGAAAGCGGAAGGTGTGAGGTCCCCACCACCTTTGGCCTGATGCCTTGTGGAGTTTCTGAAGCCCTGAAGAGTCTGGCCCAGCTTTGGCTCCGGGGACCATTAGTTCCCCCATCCCTCCATGGCACAGCTAAAGTTCAGGAAGCAGACGGACCTCTCAGGCTGAATCTTCTTCCAAAAATTCTCAAAATCCAAACAAATCTATTCTTTCCAAGCACAGATTTGGCAGCTTCGTCCTTCGAGAGCTACAGCTTTTTCCTCTGAGACAGAATGTATCTTTTCCCCGCAGAAGAGCAGTGCGAGGGAACCAGCAGCATGGGCCGTGTTGCAGAGTGACCAGCTGGTTGCTCACAGACCTTTGAATTAGAAACCAGTCATGGTGACTCGCCCACCTTTTCTGCCAACATCTCCTGCACTGGCCTGGCAACCTCATGAGGTTACCTGGTCCCTGAGGAGGGGGAAGATGCTCTTTAAAAGGTTTATTTTGCTTTGTGCAAAGGCTTAGAATTACCTGAGCTAATAATTCTGCTTATACTACTGAGCAGAGGGGGATTTTATCCAGGCTGAAGGATGAGTATGCTGACCACAAGGGATATATGCAGATACAGAAATCATGCTGTATTTTCTATTGGTATCAATATTCTTTAATTTACAGGGACTTTTAAGAAATCCCTTTGCTAGTTCATTATCTCTTGCTCTCTGTCTGTGCCATAATCCTACAGCCCAGGCAGCAATCTGAGAGAGCACGTGTTACTGAGAGACAGCCTTGTGGGGTCTCACGGGAAGACACACATCTTGTGGGCTGAATTCTGGAGACCTGGAGTCAGAAACTGCAGCCAGGTTGTGCTCTGACCAACTTTTGAAAGCACACCTACCCTGATTCAATACCGTGTTATCTGGCGTCTGAAAAGAAAACCCCTGGGGAGTGCAGACCCCATGTACAAAGTTTAGATGCTACCTCTGTCTTCCTATGAGCTAATTCCCTCTTGTAGAAAAACCTTATCCCCACCTTTGTCCATTGATTAAAGCAGCCAGAGGGATTAGGGAAGACACAAGTTCAAATTCAGACCAACATCTCTTAATTGCACTAAGGTATAGCGTACCTTAGGGCAAGTCAGGCTGTGGTCAAAGGCACTTTACTTTGCACACAATGCTTGCGTGCTTTTTGGACCGTTCAGAGTGACAACCGCTTGGAGGGTGCTTGTGAAGGATCTTGGCTAGTGCATTACTCCAACAAACTCTGGTTGAGGTGCCTACAACCAGCAGGCTGTTCAGGACTCTGAACAAATAGAATCATAGAATCACAGAATCATTAAGGTTGGAAAAGACCTCTAGGATCATCAAGTCAACCCAACACTCCCAGTCTTCCTAAACCATGTCCCCAGGTGCCACATCTACATGGTTGTTGAACCCCCCCAGGGACGGTGACTCCCCCACCTCTCTGGGCAGCCTGTGCCAGGGGTGACCGCTCTGGCAGGGAAGACATTTTCCCTCATACCCAACCTAAACCTGCCCTGACGCAGCTTGAGGCTGTTTCCTCTCATTCTATCGCTAGTAACTTGGGAGAAGAGACCAACACCCACCTCGTTACTTAGGACTTCCTCTCCCCCAAATTGCAATACCCTGAGCCCAACCTGACCAAGTGAGATGTGTCCACCCTGCAAAGGGTGTCCTCTGGATTGCATTCTCAGCCAGCTCACATGGGTTACTTACAGCTCCCAGCCTCAGTCATTGCAATTTTGATGTTCAGGAAAGCCAGGACATATTTAGGCCACTTGTTTTCCAAGTGAGGAGAGGCAGGCGCAGTTTTCTAGTAAGAAACCTGAATTAGCCATCTCCTCTCCGCACTGCTCTGGGGAAGCCGGATGCCTAACTTCAGCTCGCAGGGATGAAGGCACTTAAAAGCTGGGTCCCGCAGTGCTTGGTGTTGCAATGACTAACCCACTCTTGTACTGCTCTCTCCCACGTCCCACCTGCACCCGAACATGGCAGCTCTCCAGGCTCCCAAGCGCTGATGAAAGTGTCGAGATTTAGCTTTAGCGTTGGGAAATATTTCATCTTGACAAAACAACAGCCATATTTCCTGTATCTTTACACAAAAGAAATAACAGGCATATGTGTATCAAGTGTATTTATCTATACAGGATTTTGCCTTACAAGGAACAATAGAAACTTGAATCCGTGCAGTTACCCAACCACAGCAGAGTGTTTAGATTTTTTTTTTTTTGTTTTGGAAAATATTGTGCATACGGGAGTTCCTTAACACAGCAAGACAGCAGGCAGCTTCCTGTTATGAAAACAGTCAACAACCTGACATTCAGCAATCTGACATTCCCCGCACCCAACGTGATAAACAGGGCCGATAAAGATCTGCTACAATAGGTACAATAGCACCCCCCCAAAAAGGAATAGGACGTGGAAGGAGCCTCAATACACAAATATCCCAAGCCATCTCTTCCAGCTTCTTTTATACAGTAGATAATCTCATCCTGCTTTCCATATTTTCCCAACATTGATTCATTTCCCCTCAGGCAGGGGTCAAAGTAGGAGCTGGGTGTTTGATACCACTTTCTCGCAGGTCTTTGTAGTTCAGAGTCTGTTGAGATCTGAACACTGTTTACTGGGTTTCTCTTCCTCCTACCATTTATGATCCCTGCATTTCAATGCCACAGCTGCTGAACTCATCGAGTTTGTCCCCAAATTCACCTCCTTGATCTGAATTAAATTCCAGAAGCAAAACAGAAAATAGTGAGAACCTCTTCCCCCTTCCTTGACCTTGGTGATGGATGCTGGAGCTGCCTCTTTTCCTCCCTGACTCCATACAGCACCCACCACAGTGGGGCTCTAAGCCCCTCTGCTAAGGGTGCAGGAGAAATATCAGATAATATTAACTATTCAGATAATATTAATTATTGCCCACCACCACCGTCCCACCAAACAAGTGCGGGGTGCAGACTTCTCTCTCATCTGAAAAGTGACTGCAAAATAAAAGAAGGGGATCTCCTTCTTTGCTACTCAGCTCCTCTATTTTATAAGGGCTTCAGACATTTTCCCAGTGAGCTTCAGTAGAGCATCTCCCAGCTTTGCCTCATGGGCTGCGCTTCCTTTTCTGCATCCTACAGGAAAGTAGCAAAGACTCAGTTGCTGTGTCCTAACAGCCTTTTGGATATCTCCCAGGCAGGGAGGAGGGAGACAGGAGGGAGACAGCCTAATATTCTTCTTTTAGCCCTACAAGAAATGACAAGCTCTCCCTGGCTGGCAGAAGTCTTTGTGGAGAGGAGGATACGCTCTGTAGCATGGAAAATTTTGAAGCACTCCTTGGAGTCACAACGCAGTCCCTTTAGCCCTTGCCTCCGCTCCTCGCTCACAAAGAACCATCCTTTGAAGCTTCCTTTGAAACCAGCATCCCTGTCCCAGCAGCACAGCTCAAACCCTGCTCTAAGAGGAGATGTGAAGGAAGGTGGACATTGTCCCACCCAAAATGGGCACAAGAAGGTTGCCTCTCACATGCAACACCTGACCAGAGGTAGCATTTATTATTTAATATAGCATTTATTGTTTTTGAAGGTATTTGAGTTCTTTCTGTCATGCCTTGATAGAACAACATATCACAGAATCCTAGAATAGCTTATGTTGGAAGGGATCTTTAAAGGCCATCTAGTCCAAGCCCCTGCCATGAGCAGGGACATCTTCAACTAGATCAGGTTGCTCAGACTGGACTTTATGGTAGCTGGGGTACACAAGGCCAGCAGCCGGGAGCAAGGCCATCAGCAACATCAAGGCAAGAGCTTGTGGCCCCAGAGAGGTGAGGAGTGCATATGCGATGGGGATGAGCAGCCGACAGTTCCCACGTGTGGTGGTGCCTGTGTCTCCTAAGGGAAGCAAGGACCACCGTTTTCTTTGAAAGCACAGCTGGAGGCGGCACTTGTTCAGCAGGTAACTTGTGTGCCACGAGGACGTTGAAGCACCTTTTGCACTTCACCGCGAGGCCACAGCCTGGGGAGCTGGGCTCTGATATCAGGGCACTTTTCCCTGATGCTTATACTGTGCTGCTTTGCCTGGACTGACAACAAACCCCTGTTGCAGGGGGGCTGCTGGGCACGTGGTCAGGCTAAGGCATGGATGGGGAGATACGTGGGTCTCGATCTCCATTTGGCAAAAAGGTGTACAAAGCTCATCAATGCCAGCTGTTTTATGCTCTGCCCTTTCCCTTTTAGAAATAAGATTATACTGCAGTAGGCCTGTCTGGTTGTAAAATGAAGATCTCTCATCTTTTATTTTCCCCACACCCAAAGTCCTACTGTCATTAATATATACGGGATGTAAAAATGGACAAGAAACAGAGGAGCTATGTATAAAGTTGCACAGCTGCTCCATACCATCACATTTTGACTTTTTGATTAATAGGATGGCGGGATGGAGGGGAACTGTGTCTGTGGGTGGGACTCAGATCCAGATTAGAGGAAAGGCTCAGTTACCTTAACATAATATTTAGTGTCATTTGGGTCTGATGTCTGAATTCGATGGCCCACCGCTGCTGTTCCAGTGACACGTACCTCCCTTTTAAGTACCTGTTCTGTGCAGATCCCTGGAGTGTCTCTGACAGCTCTCAGGGCCCGTCTTTAGGCGACTGAAGTCATATCAATTTTAGTGTTTGCAAGCAGGTATCTATGAGTGACTTCACCTAAACTCTCATTATAGCCAGTGGAGATGAAAAACAAGACAGTTATTTACACAAAAGCGCCCAGTGCTATATGACACCCCTGAGGATGTCCAGCTCATCTCCACAGGTCTAGCAGACCACCAATGGCACTGGGTGTCTGCATGTGGGGAACTGAACTGGGTCCCCTATATGATAATCCTGAGACAAGGAGCTGAAGGAGCAAAGTGCAAGGTGACTAATACACATTTTCTTGCTACAAAACAGGAGTTGGACTCGATGACCCTTGTGGGTCCCTTCCAGCTCAGGACATCCTATGATTCTCTGAAAATTAATCCCATACTGGCTATTCTCTCTTCCAGACCAAGACCTCAAACCATCAAACAGTTTTAGTGTGGGAGTGCAGTGGGAGTATAGAGTTCCTGGAGAGTGGGAATGGGAGTAACCATGTTTCGCAAAGAGATTTTATTTCAGGATGTGTTTTGAGGCCACTGTTTCAGGCCCCACACCAGGTGGGATAGGTGGGCATTGTCTCACTGGCAAGGCTTGCCAGGATGGTGATGGCTGTGGATACACCCAGATACAGAAACCAAGCACTAGAGGAATGGTCCTGGAGAAATTTTGAGTACCTCAGGGACTAGGTGGGGAGAGACTGATGACTGCTGCTTTTGACTTATAGATCCAGGGTAGGAAATGGAGACAGACTGGACTGAAAACTATTTATTGGAGTATCTTTCCTCTTGGAACATAGTTCTTCCCAGCAACACCTCTCCTAGGTTATACTTCTCCCACTCTGACTTACCTGACTACTAGCCCAGTTTCTAGCTCAATGGGCAGGTACTAGCTTTTCCACCTGCACACATGGCTCTAATTCCTGTTTGCACCATCCCATCCATGAAACAAGGACAGGTGCTGGTCAAACAACGGCACAGGATCACATCTGCTGACTCCAGCAACATCCTGCATCACCACTGATGTTCCTGAGCAGCCAGTTTAGATGGAGAAAACCCTAAAGGTCTGAAGGATGGAGGTCCTTTTTGACAATGGTGTGTGGCAAGGAGACAAGACAGTTACAATGTGAGCCAGGAAGGACCCCGACCCCCTGTGCTGCAAGGAGAAGTGCAATCATTGACCGTCCAAGTCCAGGCTGCCCACAAATGGAAACATTAATGCAAGGTATCAGGTCAGAAGCAACCCAGATTTCAACCTCTTCTCCAGCCTGGCCAGCCAAGATGCAAGTTAGACATTGGCTTTAGTTCTTACATTTCGTATTATTTCATAAAACAGCATAGCTGCCTTATGGTAGTCAGTGTAGAAAATAAGCCATTATTTAACTATGTTCGATACCTATGTTGCAAAGTATTAGGTGACATCTGGAAGTATTCTTGCCATCTAATAAGATCAAACAAGAACACTCAGAAAACCATCCTAGAAGCCAAAGAGAGAAAGAGAAAAATTAAACCCATCTGAACAGAGAAGCCCCAGTTGTGCTAACGTCCTGCAGTGAGGACTTTCAGGACTAATCCACTCATTAAAAATGGGCCCATGCTTATTAAAAATGGGCTGCATCTCTACTAACTAGTGCCAGGACTTGCTGCCTGGCCATGCCCTTGCGGCGATTGCCCTCAAACCCTTCAGACAAGGGTCCCACACAAAACGCCCAGCTGATCGCTGGCCTTTGCTAACGCCTGAGCTGTTCCTGGGGTCAGTGTCGCTGGCCTGGGCCAAAACCATGTCAAGAAAAGCTCAAACAATTTAGCAGTGCGGATGAAGGAATTCCTGTCTGTGGTAATTTACTGGTATGATGCAGCCCTTGAGTCCTCAGTGACCTCATCTGGTCACAGTTTCTGATTTATGCCACTGTTAATTGCTATAATTTGCTATTTCCGCTGCAGTAGCAACAAGGAGCCTCAGGCCGAAGAAGAAATACTTGTGCTGGTTACTGCTTAAAAGCAGAGTGGGCCGTGTCCTCTCTTAAAAAGGGCTCCTGATCAAAAAATAACCTGTGAGAGGGAGAACCAGCACCCAGAGGGGCAAGGGAAGGTGGCAGCAATGAGAAGCCATGCTCAGGGCTGTGACCTCCTGATGGTGTGGAGGCAGGGGGATGGACAAGGGCATTTAAAACCAAGAAGGAGATTTTTAAGGACAGATCAGAACTAAACTGAGAAAAGGCTTTGTGACTATGTGCAGCAAGCTCCTTGCACTCACGAGGAACAGTGTATTTGCTACACAGAGGGCCCAGTGCTGCCTCTTAGGCACCCACGCCAGTGCAGAAGGGTGCAAAACCTTCCCAGGCTACCCAGGGATCAGGTCACATCCTTTTTGCACAGGTGCAAAATGACCTGCTAAAGCAAACATATCGGTTCACAAGAGGCTCATGCGTTACACTCGGGTTGTTTGCAAGCCCTCCAGCTTTTATGTACTCTGTACCCGGAATACGTTAAGCTAAGCAGCTGTGTTTGATAAGCAAACTCCCCAGTGACTCCTCAGTACCTCATCACTGGCTCACATAGTCTCAGGATCAAACCCAAAAGTTGCTCTTTACACGGCCTTCGGCAGCCAAAAGGGGATTTCTCTCTCTTTGTGCTGTGCAGCTACCACACGTTAGAAACTGAAAAACTGCCACTGGCTTCTGCATGCACCAGAGTGGTCAATGCATCGTTGATAGGAGGCCTTCTAACACTTGGCTGGTTTAAGAGGAATTGCATTAATATTTTCCATTTGTTCCCCGTAGCTGAGCTCCATCGAGAGCCTCGCTCACCTCCTTTGCTCCTCATTCCTTGAGAGGCACGTTTTGTTAACACAGAGCAGGCAGGATTTGCCCTTGTGTCCCGTCCAAGAAAAAGAGAGAAAAATAACCCCAAACAATTGCAAAGCTTTCATTTGAGAAATTAATTCGCAAGGGAGTAAGGTTAAAAATAAAATTCTTTGGCCAGTGCCTTTATAAGCTCCAGCTATATTCTCTGGAATATAATTCATAAGCACAATATGTTTTTTGTTGTGAATGAGTGTGAAGTACCAGAAAAGGAAAGAGGAAACCCCTAATGTAGTCCTGAATAGACCTGTGAAAAAGGATAATAAAACTTGTCCTGGATTTCCTTTAGCAGCAGGTGCTTCCTTCGGGGTTTCTATTCATTCAGACTTTGGACAGACACAGCCTGCCAAAATTTTTTTTCTTTGTAAACCCTGAGTTCAGTTGATCTGAGTGAAGGTGAACTTGTCTCCTTGACCACTGTCAAGCTCATGGTCCCACAAGGTGAACAGCAAAGCTTCGCCAAGCTTTTGTGGTGGATTCCCTTCCAAATCTGACAGGTAGAAAGGTGCTACCACACCACTCACGTCAGTGAAGCATCCAAGGCTTGGAGGCCCTAAATTTTCATTTTAAATAGATCACCCACCCTTCTTAGTTAGTCACTGCTGAGACACCCGCTCTTGCCCATCCACAAAGTTCCAGCAAGATGCTAGCTGCAACTGGGGGGATACAGCTACTCAGTCTCCCAAGGCAGGGCTCATCTCTCTGGAAAGAGCGGGCAATATTAAGCACTGATTGATGTCTGGAAAATCATTACCCAGAGGATTAAATTGCTGTGTGTTCCTTACTCACAATATGCAAAGGTCTACACTATCCAGAGGGTCAGAGACCCTTCAGCTCTCTGGATAACACCAGGAAAAAACAACTCCCTGTCAGACCCAACCTGCCTTCGCTTCCAAGCCCTTTCCCCATCCAAAGCCAGCACTGCCAACCTCCACCAATCCTCTTCACCCCCATTCCTACATCTTATTGCAGAACACAGCTGCAACATGTTATATTCCCTCCAGTCTACCATCAACAGCTCCTATGCTGGCTCCTGTAACCCCTCATTCTTCCAGCCTTGACCATGCACTACACGCGTCTCCCATCCTTTTTGCTCAGACGACGTTGGCCTTTCTTAGAAGACCTCTCTGTTTTCCACCGCTTCAAGTTCAAATTTATCATCCTTGCCTTCAGAACCCTGCACGACGCTGCCCCTTTCCTGCTCATTCTTCCTTCTTCCTTCCTTACATACAAGTGGTAAATGCCCTCTCTGAGCACAGAGCTGCTGACAACGTCGTTTTTGAGGGAAAGAGGCGACAAGTCTAGGAAACAACCACCAGCCTCTGCAGGCCTCTCAAGTACAATTTGGACAGTAGCGTTGGCTTGAGTAAGAGCTAAGCAAAAAATATGTTTATTTGTCCCATTGTTCGCAGGAATTATTAAACACACAACATGGAACGAAGCGAATCCCTGGGCAAATGCAGTCACCAACAGGTGTTCAATGCCATTGTTACCAGTGCTGGTATAAATCTGTGCCAGATTTGGAGTGTTAAATATAGGCAATTGGATGAGCTGTTAATGTTTGCTTCAGTAGGACTGAGTTGAAGCAGGCAGTAAGAAGTCTGGCAGGATGAAGCAACTGCTGAAAAAATAAGTATTTGTTAAAGCTGCCTGACAAACAGCAGTTTCGGTGGTGTTTTTGTATTCTTCCTTCCACCCATTAAGATGGGTAATAAGATTTGTGGCGTGTTTGGTACCTCGTGTGTGTCAAATGTTTCAGTAATATCATGCAAGGTGCATGCAGATTTTAAGCTCCTTGGAGCAGACTGCCTTTTTGCTGTCTTTATACATAGCCCTTGACATAACAGTCTTGATAGGGGTGACAGGGAAATTATGGCACAAGTAATAGTACAGAGCAAGGTGCGTCATGGAAAGTATGTCTGGAATTAACCCCTGCTCAGCCCTAAGCAAGACTTGCAGTCCAGATCCTGAATGAGTTCATGGATACTTTTCCTCCCAGAAATGTAGTGCCTTGGCCCAGTCTAGCCTCCTCACCCCAGCACAGCGCCCACCTCCCCAGACCACACAACTCCCTCCAAACATCCTTTCCCATCCCTGTACCAGCCACTATCCCCAGAGCAGGACCCCAAACCTACCTGTCACCCTTGCCCTCCCTTGTGTCTCCTGTCCCCATGGCCCCATTGCTGCCCGAACAGTGCCAGGTCTCTGGTCACGGCTGCTCTGAGACTCAGCAAACCCCACACATCAGCCACACCACGAGAATACGCCACATGCAGGTTTTATCTCAGCAAAGGTCATCGTCTGAACTCGCTCAACCCTCTTTAAATAGCAGAAGAGCCAGCTGTACTCAAACACTTTGTGCAGCAAGGTTGGTTACAGGTAATGTGGTGGGACAACCCAGCCCTGCTGGACCCCCAAAATCAGTGTCTTTCACTTAACATAGGCTGCTAAAGGCCATTCCTGCATGAAAAAAAAAAAAAGTCTTTTTAGGTCATCTATTCCCAGGGTTCAGCAAGGGTTTGTTTCCTACAGCCCAACCTTGTTACAGATATGATTCACACGATGATATTTCAATCACTTCCTCTGGGAGACTCTTTCCAACAATGCGGATTTCTTGGCTGTAGAAGAATTCCCAGGGACTGAGCTGAAGTTTTCCTTCACCCTTGCAATGCATCCCCTCAAACAGCTTCAAACCGGGAACTTCCCTCCCTTCTCATTGCCCCATTGAGGGGCCACATTGTTCCCCAAGGGCAGGTGCCAAGCCCATGGAAAATCTGGGCTGCAAATCTTAAAACGATGGACCTATAGTGATACTATTGTAGCTCAAAGAAGCCCACTGGAGAAAAGAAGTAGTATGTTTTGTCCTTTTCATTATTTCCCAGCTCAAGGGTACATTTTTGGTACTGATACAGCTAGAGTGAGACCGGGAAAACCCCAGTGACACACCACGACTGTCCCACTGCCTGGGTGTTCTGTATATGCGCCCCAGATGCTTTGCTGTTCAGGAAGGCTTCTGCTAATCAAACAGTCTTCTGCTGTTTGATAGGATGAAACTTTACCATGTTGAACTTCAAGTAAGTGGTGCTCTCTGAAGCTGAAATACACCTGTGTGGTGTGAATTCAGAAATGCTAAATGCTAAATTTCCTCTTTTTTTTTTTTCCTGCCCAAGACATCTCACTTCTCTGTTCAGGGACATCACCAGCAACTTCTGCAGAATGCTGGTCCCTTGGTCCCTGCCAGACAGGTCTTCCCCATTTCTTCAGAGCAGTCATGGACATGCAGTCGTGGATCTACTTGTAGAAAGAACAGACGAAGCTGCTGCAGGCTGCTCAGTGACCTAAATTGGATGTCCTTCTGGATGGGGCCTGTCGGTGAGGACTCCAATGCACCTGCCAATGTTTTACCAGATGAAAAGAGAAATTTCTATAGTGTGTGTGAGCAGGTGTGTGTGAGAGAGGGAGGAAGAGAGGCATTTTCCTTGCCTAAAAGACCTATTTATGTCACGCGGGTGATAACTGAAGCAGAAGAGTTCATTGTCATTAGCTGGGTTTTCTTGCGGTACATTTACCCGATGGCTCGGCCTGCAGTTTTCCTCCCTCTCGCAGCTCAGCCTCTCACAGTTTGTATTTTGGAGAATTCTCTCTCCTAGGATATACAGGAAAATAAAGTGGGATCCAGCGGACAAACAAAAAGTAAAAATGCAGCCAGATTCGTGATGTTGTGAATACTGAATTGCAAAAAACAAGGTTTTTATTAGAATTATTTGTTATTTGCCATCACTTGAGCATCTCTGAAAATAGTCTTCCTCCCTCGAGAAAGAACAACTCATTCCTTTTTATTATTTTTATTATTATTACGGAGCTCAAGACACCATTGTGAAAGCCTGTGGTATTAGATAAATTGTAAAAGATGAGCTGTTTTCCATTGCACTAAGTGATGCAGAAATATCATGAGACGATATCATTGCAACAATCATGTTGCAAATTTATAAGTAAAGTGAGTAGTTGAACACTGAGAAAAAAAAAGTAGGAAACTGAGGCACAGGAAGAGTAGATGCATTGCCCTAGTATTATTTCAGTGTTTTCAAGTAGGAAACTAAGGTGCTCCTGAGGATTTGGGCTGTTTTAGGTGACACAGAGAAGTTTTATGGTGGACTCAAGAGAGCAAAAGCTGAGCCAGCCTTCCCAGTGCTTAAATCCAGCCGCGTATCCATGTTGCTGAGACACGGAGAGCAAAAATGTGTCTGTTAGGAGAATTACTGTTAATTTCTATCTGCCTTGACCAAAGCAGGAAATGCAGTCTTCTACGTGCCATGTGCATGCTGCAATCTCCCTTCCTGCATCCCACCATCCCCTGCAGACCCTGGAGCCACTGCAAGACACTGGAGGGAAACCCAAGGGTAAGGGGAGCTTCTGGTGAACAACTATGATGCAAGGTATCCCTACATTTGGGGCAGAAACCCACAGGCAGGACCCCTAAGTGTCATCCCAAGCGTGTGTAGGTGGCAGGGGAGAACAGCAGGCTGGATGTGCCAGATGTGCATACATCCCCAGGTGTGGGGGACATTGGCTCTACATCCACTTAATCGTCTGTAGGAATTATTTTGAGCAAGGTGTAAGGTGGAGAAGGTCTAAGAGCTTCCCAAGCCTGCCTTCTGGCATGAACCCACCCTGAACTCACCTTAACCAGGAGAAGGAGTTTAAGCCACCTGCCTTCAGAGGGCTCAGACCCACCAAAAGAATCCTTACTCTACATGTCCCATCCTGTACCATGCTACAACCCAATCACCTACAACATACAGCCATCCAACTCAATCTCCAGCCTTTAGGAATGGATATACAGAAACATCCCTAGAAACACCTGATAACCCAGGCAACTGTGCCCCAGGCTGCATCCCCAGCAGCGCGGGCAGCCGGGCCAGGGAGGGGGCTCTGCCCCTCTGCCCCGCTCTGTGAGACCCCCCTGCAGCGCCGCCTCCAGCTCAGGGCTCCTCAGCACGGGACAGACACGGGGCTGTGGGAGCGGGGCCAGAGGGGGCACAGAAATGCTCCGAGGGCTGGAGCCCCCCTGCTGCGAGGCCGGGCTGGGAGAGCTGGGGTTGTGCAGCCGGGGAAGGGGAGGCTGCGGGGAGACCTTATTGCGGCCTCTCAGGGCTTGAAGGGGGGCTGTAGGAAGGGTGGGGGCAGCCTCTTTAGCAAGGCCTGTTGTGACAGGACAGGGGGTGACGGTTTTAAACTAAAGGAGGGCAGATTCAGACTAGAGAGAGGAAGAAATTTTTTATGACGAGTGTGGTGAGACACTGGAAGAGGTTGCCCAGAGAAGCTGTGGATGACCCATCCCTGGAAACATTCAAAATCAGGCTGGACGGGGCTCTGAGCAACCTGATGCAGTGGAAGATGTCCCTGCCTATGGCAGCGGGGTTGGACTAGATGGTCTCTAAAGGTCTCTTCCAACACAAACCATTCTATGATTCCATGATTCTGTGAACCCTCCTCGCCTCCCCTGCCTAGCTTATGCACCCCCAGACCCCATCCTAGGCTTGACCCTTCTACAGGGCTCCTTGCACAACCCGTCGCCTTCCCAACGCGTGCACACACACACACACAGACCTATTCTTCCATTGGCCACACAGATACCAGAGGAGCCTGTGAAAAAAGGAAGCTGAGCACAAGCTTTTGGGATCTGCTGCCCTTGGGCTGGGGAGGGGGATGTGAATACCTTTATTGCTGGGTCAGGTTTGCTTTATTTTTTTGTTTTGTTTTGTTTTCTCTTTTCTCTCTCTGGATCAAGAGCCTGCGATGAGGCAGTGCTGCTGTCGGCATGAGAAAGCGGGGCTGTCCGCGCAGATGTTGCCCAGGGAAGCCGAGGTTCCCACACCAAGTAGGAAGCGGGGCCTCACGGAGCCGGGACGGGGACTGCGGAAGTGGCAGCAGGGCTGGACGCCCGTGGCCGCTGATCCAGGGATGATGGGAGAGGAGAAGCAAAGGGGGGGGGGGGCCGGCATGGGGGGAGCATCTATTCTTGGAGAAAAAGGGGGGCCCTGGTGGGGGGATTTTATTGTAAGGCTTTGTTTACACCCCAAGCCAAATGAATCAAATGACCTTGTTTATTGTCGGTCTCCTGAATGGACGGCAGAGGGAGAGGGAGGAGGGATGGGGAGGGGGCTTATATTATTGTTAATTCTGCCATTCACAACTTCTTCGTCTTCTTTTTTTTTTTTTCCCACCACACATTGTTGCCAAGATAAAAGAATAAAAGGTGAAACTCTATTCCTTCCTTTCTCCATCTCCGCAGTATTCTCCAAATCCCCAGACAGGCGGCTGTTGGGATGAAAGTGCCAAACCACGGAGCCATGTACGAGATGCAGGGCCTGATCCTGCTCCTGCTGACCCCGTGCCTTGCCAAACTCTTTTTTCCATGGCAGGGTGAGGGAGCTGAGACCCCCCCCCCAACACCAGGGTTTGGACGGTCCCTCTCCAGGGAGGACACAAGGACACAAACCAGTCACTTGCCATCACCATGGGATGAACATCTCTTTGCCCCTGGATCAAGGCAGCAGCATGGACACAGAGCTCACACATTGGGCCATTATTCTCAGGAAATAACAACATCCAGGCAAAGATCGTTTATGTGGCTGCAATTTTTGGGAGTTGAACTGATGTCCTCTTCAAAGGACCTGGCTTTTCAGCTAAAAACCTGCTCTTTTTGATGCCAGTTGCACAGAGGTATTTCGGTGCAAGTCCCGATTAGGGTTTCTTTCACCTTTTACTTGGCCCCTGGTGATCCCCACTGCTGCTTGATAACATCCCAGCCAAGAATTGAACAGTTTTCAGGGTATTTTACTTTACAGAGCTATGAAGGTCCCTGCTTGAGGTATCACGGGGTTGCTGAGAGCGTGAAATGGTCGTTTTGGTCTGAGCATCACCAAGCTGCGACAACCCTCAGAGACAATGACACAGGATTACATTAGTTTCCAAATGACATTTTTTTGCCCCCTGTCACCCTTTATAAAGCTCTTTACATGCTCCAGGATGGAGGAAAAAAGTGCAACACTTCCCAAGCTCCGCAGCCCCCCCAGGGGTACCCCTCTCCGTCCCTCGGGGTGTCCTTGGCTCCCCGTGGAAGCCAGCTCTCGCACTAGGACTGGCTGTATTCATGGGTGATGCCCTCTATCCCTTCACCTCACTTCTCTTTCCCTTCAGCTCAAGGCACTTTTATTTCTTAATGGGATTTGAAATTTATTAGCACAATGTCAAAGATTCTTACTCGGGACAAGGCAAAGCCTCATCCAGGTGGCTTATTCGCTCTGCCACGCAACTTGCACATGTTGGTGGAGTTTTCCTTACCCAGAGACATCAGTGCAACACGGAAAGCATTCACATACTTCAGTGCAAGAATCTTGGATTAAACAGCCGTCCAGGGATGCGATTTGGTTCTGCCAAAATCCCTCTTTCCCTCAGCAGAAACGATTGCAGTGGAAGTGCCAAACCTAGCTCACCTTCCTGCTGAATTGCAAAATGTGTCTGGCTTTTTTAAAATCTCCTTATATTGTCGTCTTTTAACGTGATCACCGTTTCAGCCAGAGCAAGACAGAAGTGGATGCAGAGACATAAGAAAGTATGTATGGTGGCCGTATAACTCATCATCCAAGTCCTCCCTGTCCACTGATTAGCTAAGTGAGAGACAGAGAGAGAAAGAGCATCAGCAGAAGAGGCTGAGTATGTCCCAGCTCACTCCCCTTTTGTGGCTCCAGTGTTTGTATGCAATATCACAACAGGGAATTCAACCCGCACCTCCCACACAAGCATCCGAGATAGTTCATTTAACCAATCTGCTGGGGACCCATTATTGGAAATGTGATTTCTCAGTTCAGGTCGTCTCTAACTACTGACCCCGTGTGAGATGCCCAAGCCTGTCCCATCTCACCTCCAGGTGCTAGCCCAGAGGACAAAGATCTCCCATGTCATACCTGCCAGGGGATGCAGATGCCTCCAACACTGCAGGACCTCTCAAGTGGCACTAGGTGCCTGCGTGTGGGCAGCTGAATCAAGCACCTCATGTTTATGGCATAGACAACTACATCTGAGGTAGGTGTTTAGCCTCCCATTAACGTCAGTAGAAACCCAGCCAGCAGTCAATGAAGTGAGTCATCGGACCACAAGTAGGTCTCTGATTTAGGGTGAGGTGAATCACTGGCTGGGATCATTCGCTAGGGCTTTATAGATACCAGTAGGGGACTAAAGAACTAATCAGATATAAAAGCATGTGCCATAAGTATCTAAAGGAAGGTCAGATGAGCAGCACCACAACTGTGACTGGGCTGTAGCCCTTTCCTTTCTCCCCCAGCGACCAGAGGGCACCTTCTTGCAGCACAACACACGGAGGGGCCATGTGAATCCATGAGAGCCCAAAGCACTCATACTCTGGGGGCTGTAACACCCCGGGGTATCTACACGGCATCCCAGGACAGGTCCCAGGGACATCCTGCCTTTGTGCTGGAGCTGGGCTTAGCTGAAGCGAGCCGCTTCGTCTCAATGTACGTGCTTCACCATGCTGGCTCATGGAGAAGTAGAGAGTCGTGCATGAAACTCAAGAGCTGGGCCTACAGAGAAGCTCAGATAACATGATTATAATGGTACTTTCTGGCCACCAAAACAATGGATTTATTGGTATTACAAGGTTCAGGAGGAAGAAATAGGCCAGCCTTCAAAATGGCATTTGGTAGCCCTGACCATGCTCACCTGCTCAGCCACTGGTAGAGACTGGATGGATCCATCACCTGAAACTGTTTGGCTGTTCTTACACTCGTTCATTATACTCTGCCTTATAAGCTTTCCCACTGTTATTTATTCTCCTGCCCAGCCCTTGCTTGGACATAGACTTCTCACTAGTTAGTACCAAGGATTATCCCAGGGCCTTTAGTCAATGCTCAGCTGCAGTCAAGGTTTTGGTCCTTGGCTTCATGTGCTCCAGTTTACTGGCAGAATAAAACTATTGCCTCATATCCCTCAGATTTACCCATCTCTCCCGTGACCGCACGCAGGAGGTCTTGGTAACGAGCTGTGAGTGTAGGACATGCTCCTGAAGGGTGTGAAGTGCCCACAAACCTTGAAACTTTACGTCAATGTTAGAAGAGCATAATATTGGCCAAGGTCCAGAACAGAGAAGGGAAAAGAGAATTAAACATATAAAGAGGGAGAAATAGGTGAAGAAAAGTCCTGCCTGTTACCCAAAGCCAGAAGACAAGGTGTATTTTGGTCCTGATACCATGGGAAGGCAGTTACACAAAAGCCTGTTTCACTCTAAGTGGCCCAGTCCGTCGTCCTCTGCTTGCAGTAACATGCGAGCACCTTGCCTGCAGACCAGACCCTCAGTTCCCAGCCTATGCAGTCCCTCGCTTCAGAGGTGAGCGTGTGAAACCATAAATTTCAGTGAAATAAGGTGTGAGGCTATAAGTGTGAGGCAGCAGCAGTGGTCCTCGGATGAAGAGGATGGCCCAAGTAGGAGGAATGAATCACCCGTCTCACTCCATAGATAGCAAAAACCAACTAAGTGACCCCTTTAGACTAAATATGGAGCTTTTAGCTACGGAATTAATTTTTACCCCCCAAACCAGTCTCTTTCCTAATAGATACATCAGCTAAACTGTACAAACAATTCTGCAATGCCCCCATCACCTCTCCACCTCGTGCTGCACCGTGCATCCAAATAATCCAGATCTTCAGATGTTTAGGCACTCAGCTCATCCTGATTTCACTCAGACTTACACTAAATGACCGGCCACCAAAAGGCAATTGGACCTGCCTGACTAGGAGGACAGTTGCAGTATGGATATGGTTTGCAGTATAAGAAGTGTAAAGCAAATTCGGTGTGGCTTGGATAAGGCTGAATAAATCTGTATATTATACTAAAACTTGGGTTTATGGCACCCTGTGCTGGGATTTAAAAAACAAAAAAAAAAGTCCAAAAGAGGGAGTTTCTGCCATCTAGAGGCCATATTGTTCAGTTACAATCAAGACTGAAAAAAGTAAACCATAGTTTGAGTTCTCTTAAATATATGCATGGAAATATGTATGTGTATACATATGTATATACACCTTTTCAAAAAAAAACTTTTACAGGCAAAAAGTCGAGCAACTCCCTTTTCTCTATGGATGTGCTGCAAGAAATTCCATTTCATTCCTATTTTATTCTTACTGGAATATCTCAGCACTGTTTGTGTTAGAAAGGTGCTGGGTAAAGCACATGAGAAACCAAAGTTTATTCTTCATTTCCTGACAGGGACAAAACTTTTTAGGCAAAGCCACAAAAGAGGGGGGAAAGCAATAGAGTTTTTCTCTTTTTCTTTTAAATCTCCATTTGCATAAGATAGCCAGTAGCATCGGGGGGGGGTTTATGCCTAACACTCATAGCTTAGCTCAGCCTTTAAATTAATCCAACTTCTGTTTAAAAAGCAAAGCAGCAGATTGATATTTCACATGTGCCACACATGGGCGTTATGGTGCAGTTCTTAAAATCTTAATAAACTAATAACAGAATAATATTTTTCTTTATGGTTTTGTTGCACTGAGCTACCCAGATGGACGAATTAAGTGATTAGAAGAGTTTCTTCTGATGTGAAAGTCAATTAAAGTTTCAGCAAAACTCTTTTGAAGGTCAGAATCTGGCTGTGATTGTTGAAATTCCATTTTAGGGGTAGTCGGTGCCGTTTTGAAGTCCCCTGTGAAATCCCATTCAATGTTCATACGCACTGCGTTCGGAGGAAAATCCAGCATGCCCAGTTTATGAGATGGACACAGTCTCCCTGTTTCCATCTCATGTTGCTTAAACCTTATCATCTTACCTGGCTGATAAAGGTCCAACAAGCACAAGAAAAACTTGTCCTATTTTCACTACATTTCATTTCTGCACCGAAGTGGCGACTGAAAGAAGGAGCACACAGAGTCAGATCCAAACTGGGTTGTTTAGCCCAGATTTATATCTCCAAAACCAGTAAATAGGAGATGCTCAGGGGAAGGCTGTAAGAGCATGACAAGCAGAAAACACTCCTTTTCCCGGTGTCTGAGCCATAGGAGCATGGCCAGCCTGAGGTCAGCATTGCTTTGTGAAATCTTTGGATTTAGCATCGCAGACACTGCGCTAGCCACCACATTACCTAGGAGCTCAGGCGTGTTACGCGAGGCTGTAGCTCCTTTCTGCAGACCAGCCCCCTAATGCAAGGCATGGCAAAGCCTACAGCCCTCAACCCTCGGTGTCTTTATCAACCTGAGGCAGTTTCTGTCTTGCAGTGGAGTCTTTAATACTTTATTCACTGTAATTTTAAAGCTTCCAAGTGATGAGGCTTTGACTGTTTCCCTTGGGAAGCCATTCCCCACCTAATAGCTACTGCTACAGGAAGATTTTCTTTTCCCCATTCTGCTTTTTGAAGGAACATTTTCTTAAGGGATGAAATAGCTGTTAAGAAAATAAATAGCAATTTCTACTTATGCCATCCATCTGTTCCACAGGCCAGAAAAGTAGAAGGGCTTTAGCATCAGATTTCTCAAGCGCTCGGCACACATAGTACCTGGCGCAAAAACTCAATCGCTGCAGAACAGGTAGGAAATTACAAAGGCTGTCACAGCATATGTGCTTAGCTATGGCTGTCCTCTAGAAAGAGAAAAAAAGAAGCTCCATGTGCCAGAATTTGTATGCCAAAACCAACATGACAACTGTTTTTAAGGGCTTTACAGTAAACCTTTCTGGGTTTTAAATGCCCGAGGGCATTCAGTCTCAGATCACCTCTTGCCCAAGGGACCGCGTGGCAGGGCGGCTCTGTGCTTTCCTCAGTCAGTTGGAGAGAAGACATTGCCCCATCTGCCAGAAAAAACAAGAATTGAGCCCTATCTTATGGAAAACACATCTGGATCCAGTCGGGGGGGGGGGTCTGGTTGGGGTCTAAGGTACTGCCATCCCTTACGGCATGGGATACTCAGCAAATGCTCAGAAAAAAGTACACCTTCCTCCCCACCTAAGCTCAGCTGACCCACCGTGCTGCTCGTGCCACCGAGCTAAACTTCCAGAAGATGGGACTGACCTCCAAGCAATCCCACATAAAAGTTCGGGCAGAAATACATGAAAAAAAACCCTGTAATTAGTTATGCAAATTCAGCCTGGAGTTAGATACGTAAATTCAGCTTGCCAGAGCTTGCTCCTGGTGAAGAAAGTAAGGCCAGCCATTGCTCCAAGTCTGGACCTTTGGGTTTTACATCGCAGGGTGGGTGTTTTTTCCTGTTGCTCTGTTTTATCTGTATTTCAGAGCCCCCTATGATCCCCCACTTGCTCCCTGAGCCCTAGAAAAGCACCAGTAGAGTTTATCTTCACAGACTCCACCGCAAGAAGACACACTTGCTATCCCTGTTATATATAATGGAAACTGCAGCGCAGGGACGTCAGGGTCCTGTTGGAGGAAATAGCAGCTGGGTGCAGGCTATGGGCTGGCATGCGCTGAGTTTGCACTTAGCTTGTCTGCTTCACTCGCTTTTGGTGATATTTATTTTGTCAAAAAAACCCCCAAAAACAGAGCTTCCCAGTGCCACTCTGGAGGTCAGGTAAAGCAAAGATCCTCTGGGTTCATGTTTTAGACCTTAAGATAAACCTCCAAACATCCAAACATCACTTTGTGGTCCTTCTGTCTTCACACTGGTCTTACATGGTGTACCATCACCAGCTTGAGCAGAGCTAGTGTGGATTCACTCCAGTGTAAGTGAGGCAGGTTGAGATGTCCAGCAAGGTTTCATGTTTATCATAGTCCAGCTCCCCTTTCACACCCAGCCCCAGACAGCTCTTGCTTGCTCATGTAGTCCCAAAGCAGTAGAGGGGCTGCTGGTCTGGACTGGTTTGGTTTATTGTGGCCATAGGGTTGGTTTGGCTCAGCTGTCAGGGAACGTAAAAGCAGTCAGAGATTTCCTTCCTCCCTCAAGAAAAGCAGCACAGCAATGGCCAGAGGCCTGGTGAAACCACAAGCCTACATTGCCTGGAAGCTGCAAAAACCTCCGTGCTGGACAGACAGCCTTCTTGACACACCTGCTTGCACTGGCCTGACGACAGGCAGCGCAACACACCACACCAGGCTCCACCACATAACTAGGCAATGTTCCAGGAAAACCATCTCCCATGCGGGGTGTCACATCTTTGGAGACATTCGGTTGGCCGCCTGCATCCTGTGCTGCAGGGTGCAATCATGTCCCAAGACACGGTCGGGATGGGAGCACCTACATGGGACAGGGAGAGCACTTAATAGCCTGGAGATGGTCAAAACAGGCCTTTTGACCTTCTGAGGTTGCCTGCTGGCTAACACTGTCATTGTTTAGTGACAAAATGCACCTAGAAGTGGTACAATGCTAATCTGAGGTTCCTACAACCCTCTCTGGGATATGGTTCAGGTTGAATCAGCAGATGCCTTTGCTCCTGCAGCTACCTTTTAAAATTGTATTATAAATATGTCAATCTCTTACCCTTTTATCCTTGCAAATAGTCATGTATATGAAGCAGAACAACTCCCATAGAGACTCCCACCACCAAACAGCCCATACACTAGTGCTCTGGATCATAACTGGGGTGGAAGGTGATGTTCTTCTCACCAGACTGCAGTAAGTTAAAAAAAAAAGGGGTAGGAAGGCTTGAATCTTTCTTTGCATCATTGTGCCTGGCTAATTCATGGTGGTTTTATTAAATGTAGAAGCCTTATTTTAACCACAAAGCACAACAGGAAAAATTCTCAGAGCATCCAACATGCTCCCAAGATGGGACGCCCCTTTTCCACCCATTTCTAATTGGGATTTCTCCTGCTGAAATCATCAGAGGCTCATTATGCAGCAAAGCAGAAACCGATTTACATTTATTAAAGAACAGTTCTGTGGTTCTCCGTGAGATCACAGTGGGATGGTACCATTCCCTTTTCTTTATTGTATAGTTAGCCTGTAATTGTGCTGTGATTGCTTTGAAATCCTGGCAGCCAAGCAGGAACGTAGGTGGTATTGAAAAGTTTGTGATGCAACCCCTTCCCGTAACGGCAGGCAGCGGGTTGGTCAAAGCCCTTTTCAACAGTGACTCAGTGTGCCTCTAAACACAGTGGGGAAAACAGAACACCAAACTGTACTTTTTAAGCCCATTTGAGGATTTGAATAATGGCTTCATGACTCAAGTGAGCCTGCCAGGCTGGTAGGAGGATGTTTGGGATGGCTGCAGAGCAGGAATCGTTGGCAGGGAAAGAAGGAGGAGGGAGTGATGCACAAGCTGTAGCTCTGTACTGGTAAATCAAACAGGGCTGAGTGGGTACAGGAACTTGCTCACCTACGTGGTTCACAGATAGCCCAGGCCCTAAAACTAACAAGATTCAACCCAAACACTTCCGAGCTTAGCAGAGACCAGGCCCCAATGCCCGGAGGCACTTTGGATCAGCCACCCTGATTTGGAGGCTGAGAGTTTAACTGCATTTAACTGAGTATAACCGATCAGGCAGAACCCTGTCAGTAGGTTTTGGGTCTGGAGAAGAGGTCTTGGTGCCATTTAGGTTTTTGGAGATATGAAGCCGTAACATCTGCATGCTGGATGCAGGGGAAATACAAGCTGGAACTTATGCAAGGTCCAGCCTGCAATGGTGGTTTTAAATGGAGGTGTATGAGTTTTGGATGCTTTAATAATAGAAGCAAAATGCAAGCACGGGATCCAGTGTAAAGGCAAAAAACCTTACAGGTCGAGATAAAGGCAGTTGAATAAGTGAAGAATACGTGAAGCAAAGCTGCATGCACAAGCAAAGCAGAATAAGGAATGTATTCGCTACTTCCCATCTGCAGGCAGGTGTTCAGTCATTTCCAGGAAAGCAAAACTTCACCATGCTTAACGATACTTGGGAAGGCAAATGCTATAACCCCAGATATTCCCCTTCTTTCCTCAAGATTTTATTGCTGGCCTTGCTGTCATATGGTGTGGAATATCCCTGTGGTCAGTCGGAGCCAGCTGTTCTACCTGCGTCCCCTCCCAACTTCTTGTGCACCCCAAGTTGACTCGGTGGTGGGGCAGCGTGAGAAACAGAGAAAGCCTTGTGCAAGCACTGCTCAGCAAAAGCTAAAACACTAACGTGTTTTCGACACTGTTTTGGTCACAAATCTAAGACGTAGCACCATACGGGCTGGTACAAAGAAAGCTAACTCCATCCCAGCCAGACCCAGTATGCAGCGAATGAAGGTCCTGCCCAAGACCTGTCTCCTCATGTTACTGGATGAACAGCCAACGAAGAACAGTAAAAGATCATACCCTGAAATCTGGCAATTCGCGGAGGATTTTGGAGAGAATTGTATTCCTCTGAAGGACGTGGTGTGCCAGGCTGCTCCAGGAAACAGGTTCAAAAGTGGGGCATCGGAGGCATTTGCAAGTGGCAGCATACCCTGAACCCATACCCCAGGCACCTTGGATGGGATAACATGCATTTGCCAGGAGGCTCCCTTCTGCACGAACGCTTTCATTCTGATATTACCAGTCATGCAAACGGAGCGACAGCCGCTCGCTCATCCGCAAAATAACTCTCTTGTCACAAGGCACCCAGCAATTGGGCCCACCTTGAATAAACACTTTGTGATTCTTCATGCTCCCCTACACACCCAGCTCCAGCTTCCCACTCCACCTCCTCGGCGCTTGCTGTGAGCATGGCTGAGGCAGTGATGCTCAGACAGCTGGAGGTTTCTCAACGCCTCCCCAGTGCCCCTGAGTTGCTGCATCACCCCGGGGTCCCCTCTCAGCCTAGCAAAGCCCTCTGCTCTGTATAGCATCACTTTTAACTTGAGTCCATGGTCAAAAAGTTGCAAAACCAGGCAAAGGATTAGTGCAGCTTGAAATAAAGGAATATGTAGACCACTGGCCTGAAACGCTGTGTTTCAGGGGTTGTTTGTAAACTCGTGCTCATAGTCGACAGATCACTTCCTATTGTTCCCTTGGCTCTTTCCCATGATTCTGCTAGGACCAAGGTTGCTCCCAAAGTTTTTGCTTGAGGTAACCCTCTTCAGTGGAAATCCTCACTTTCCTATCTTTTCCCCCAGTTCTTACTCATCCCAGACTGAAGCAATGCTTTTCACATTGATGGTGAGAAAAGTCCTTCCCATCTATGTCCAAAGCACAAGTCCATTCGAGTTCTCTCCCATTGTGTTCAAAGGAGAGGAGACAACGAGCAAAGTTTTCTTCTCCCAATAGCTCTCCAAAGGAATTTCAGATGGCTCACAACTGATTCAATTTTCAAGAGTCAATCCTCTCCATATGCAACCCTGCAGAGCTCCTCTAGGATCTCACAGGATTGCTGCAGAGCTGAATTTACGCCCCTGTGCCTGCATTCAGTGCCTAAGTAGCACCCTTTCCTCCCCATTTCCCTAATGTGGAGGAACATGGATTAGCTCTGGAGTTGTGGTTAACGTCTGCAGAGTTAGTCTTAAGACACACAAATTCAAAAGCCTTGAGGATGAGGAACTTTTGCTTTCCAGCAGTGTCTTGAAGCCCACCCTTCCCAGCAGAGAAGCCAAATGCAGTTCTCTCCTCTGTAGCCACATGCTAAATCATTTAGTGGTTCGGGCTGTGGGAACAAAGTGAATTGCATATTAAAGAGCCCTTGAAGCACTGAATCATGATGAGACATGGAGAAAGAAACCGGTTGTGAATACAAAAAGTGCTAGCAAGCACTTGGCACCTCTCAGAAAATGACATGGGAGGCCGACACTTTGAATGCAGACACTTGGAAACACCCCATCAGAGGACGCTACATGATGCCGCAGGATGTTGTAACTTCAGTTGCTGCCAGCTGGTTCATTTTGCGAGCCCCAGTAACCACCAGGAGTGGTGTACACCAAGCTCAGAACATCAGAGGATGGTCTACCCGGAGGCAGCCAAGTCAGTGCTCCTGAAGCTCATGGGCAGTTCAAACGTGGCTTAGACAAGCCAGCCATGATGCAGTGGGGGCTGCCACAGGACTGCCAGACAAGCCGAAACCAGAAGGATTTCCCTGGCAATGAAGTGCTCAAAGAGTAAAAATGGCAACAGAGCAAAATCCTTCAAGCAGAATAGGTGTTTCTTCAAGGTCAGCAAGCACAACCGCTGGGCAGAGGGTGGGCCCTGCTCACTGATATGTTGTGCTTGAGCATTCCCACATTGCAGGGAAAGGCACGGTTGTATTTCTGGGGTGAATTTAGGGACATCAATGGCTTGGTTAGGCATGTCAAGGGCTGCTAACCCCCATCCTGTATTCATGCCAAAGCCAGGCTCTCCTCCAGACCACAATCCACCCGCTCAAATCGTCTCTTCAGCCCAGCACCAGAAGCGTTCGTCCGTTGCTGAACAAAATAAGTAGTTGAATACTGTCAGTAGTGTTTTCTGTCCAGAGCTATCTTCACTTTAGTTAACAACAGTGATTCATCACGAGCACAACTGATGCATCCCAAGAGACGTCCCTGGCTTTTAATTATTGTCATGCTTACAGAAGGATGAACTAAGTCCCTAGCCTGAAAAACGGCTTGTCCAGAATGCCACTTGGGAAGTTGCTGGGAAATGTAGGAATGGGTGCTGATCCTCTGCAGCCTCCAGCATCCAGCACTAACCGACTTTAGTGTCAACAAAAGACACAATTACAGAGCTGACCAACGATTTCTACCATATCCACAGGTGCTTTTTCACTCCTCGCCTGGTAAACACACAAAAACATGGGAGTAATAAGCCCTCCGACATTTTGCTTGCATTGATGTCAGACAGCACACAAAGTCAAAACACTTCTTGCAGTGCATATGGAATGACAAATGGATGCCAATGGTTGTGGTCCCAGCCGTGTGTACCATCTGCCGTCTCCTCAGATGGACAGAGAGGTGCTCGGGATGCTGAAGGGAGCAGGAGAAGGCAAACCTATGCTCTTCATTGTGTCTTACCCCGTGAGGAAGCACAGGCTGGAAAAGGGGGAAATGGGGAACCTCAGTCCCTCGGAAAGGATCGCGCTGCGAACTGCTTTGTCACATCTACCAAGGAGGAGCAGGGGGAGAGAGGCTTGGGATCATCACTGTGACTGAAGGTTGGGTTTCTTCAGCAGTAGTTATCTGTGAACTTGGACTGATGATCTTCCAACCACCCGTCTCTGAGGTGGAGCCACACGACTCTCCTGCTTTCTTGGAGCCCTCCCAACTTCTCATCTGCAACCAGCTTTTGCTGCCAGACTTGCACAAACACCAACATCTCCAGATCTTCTATCTCCCTGCTCAAGCTTGCATGCAAATGGCCAGCTGGGAAGGGGCAAGCAGGGAAACACACAGATATACATACATACACAGAGCCCTTAATTTCTGCAGAACTAAGGCAAAATTACTTTGGTATATTGGCTTTTAAATTGCTGCCCTCATTGATCGCGGAAGTGCTTTTGTTCTTATCTCCTTAGCAAAACGTGCAAGCAAGGCCTGACTGCCTCTTCTCTGTCTCCTTGAGTACCCATATCCTCCTATATTTTTTCCCTGAATCATCTTACGGATGTCTCCTCGTGTCTCTATTTCCATAGCTTGCTTCTTTTCTGGTATTTGCTGCTAAAGGTGTAGTGCTGAGGGCAAAACCTGTATTTTGGGGCACTTTGCACCGCCATGCTCCAGGCAGCAGCCTCTTGGTTTATGTTGGTCACCTTTGCTCACCGAGCAAACGATATTGCAAGAGACAGATTTATTTTGCCCAGACTGCTTGATGCTCCCCATTGGGATGACTGGACATGAGGAAGAGGAATCGGGAAAGAGGGAAGGAGCAATAAGAAATGAGCTGCAAATTAAGACAAGAAGAGAATATCCCAAACTATAGCCTGAGGCATAAATGTTGAGGTAGTTCAGTTTGGAAACCTTTCACTTAGATGAGCTAAACCCACAATTATGGAATACAATAACATAAGAAACATAGTACACCAATGCTCTAAAGTTTAAAAAATTAATGGGTCACATAGAAATGTTAATGACAAAGCCGATATATTGCATTTTGATTTTGTGTGATTCCAGCACAAATCCATAATCAAAAGCGATGTGCTCCCTCGAAACACAGGCACCTTTGAAACAAAATGTTTCATCAGACCTACTTACAGCATAGAAATATTAAACAAACATTTCCTTTCTCACCCTAATTGTTGAACAATATATGAAGTAGCAAAGATGAATTCACTTTAATTAATTCAATGGTGCTTTAAATAAAGAGGGAAGAGTTTCTTTATTGTTTATTACTTTGCAGCTGTGTAGCTGGTCTTAATTTGCAGAACTGATATTTCCATATACCAAAGTGAACCACTTTAATTATCTCAATTTACAAGTAGGGAAACTGAGGCACGAGCCACAGACTTCCTTTTCCCAAGGCCACTGAGTGAACGAGCAGCAGAACGGATCAAAACCCATAGCAGCAGTGCCCTGCTGTAACCACGACGTAGCATTGCCTTCATTTAACACAGACCATTATCAGTTTGCAAACGCTACTGACAGAAAAACACCTACCGGGTCCTTCTGCAGGTCCCTGTAAGCACAGGATTTTTCCATGCCGTGTGCTGTAGACAAGAGTGCTTTATACAATTCCTACATTAAAATAGTTCAGGCAGGAGGACATCTCTTATTTCCTTTGGGGGAAAGGATTCGGCAGCTGAATAGATTGCAGCATTAGGAAATATTTCCTGAAGTCCAGCCCCTGCCACAGCTTCTAGAATCTGTTGATATATTATTAATAGAAAGGAAAATAAATATAGGTATTAATGCCAGCAGACACTGTCTACTACTAATAGCTGCTAAAGTAATATATTCCCCTCGTTTTTAGCTTTTATTAGTCTTTTTGCAATGGGTTACAAGACCCTTATGCATCCATTAGCCAGTCAGCCATGTGAAATTAATTTGGAGCAATTTTCATAAGCATTACTCAGAACTAATAATAATTAAGCATTATTTTCTGCTCAGATAACACAGAAAATAAAGGCTGACTTTTATGCCAAGATGGGTTTGCATTAGCTTAAGGTAGATGAATTAATTCTCATTTACAAGGCTTCTCCACCAGCTAGCCAGAAAATATCAAGGTAATTAAAACCAATTTGTGAGGTTCTGTCCCATTGCACATTCACTGAGTTTTATCATTGCTGCAAATTACAGGTGCTTTTATGCCATTGCAAAGGTGGGACATGAAGGAGACCTTGCTGCTTGCCTCCTTCTCCATCACTTCCAAGAAAAGCGACCTCCTTGTGAAGACCAGAATGCATTTTGCGATGCACTTTGCTGCTGGAGAAGCAATGAAGGACCACGCACTGCATGAAGGACCAGCTCAGTCCCAGCTCGGGCTGGGATGTGGACCTCTCAGCATTGCATGCAATAGGCCTCTAACAGAGAAAAAAACCCTGCTATTTGCTTTTGATTTGCCATTTACTTGCAATGACTTAATTTTGGCTAATTACCAAGCCAAGGGACTTCTGCAGACAGCATTTTATGGATAGCTCAGAACCAGTTCTCTTCAGCCAGATTTTTCCCTATTGCCTTTAACAACCAAAAACCCAGGATTTGCAATCCAGGTAAATAAGACTGATCGGTTACATCATGCTACACCTTCCAACCCTGGCTAAAAGATTTCTTGCCCTTTTTCTAGCTTAAGGAGATACCTTAAGCACCTGAGCAGCTGCTGTGGTCCCCGAAGATGCTCTTAGCTTGGGCCAGCTGCAAGCTAGAAGATATAGTAGTCCAGCTAATAATTAGCTGTAAGATGCATTAACCCAGAGCTGTCCTACCAATACCTAAGCTAGTAGGCAACTGAGTAAGCTAAGACGTGTCTAAGGGTTTCAGCTTTCCAAAGGGAGCAGCTGCTTCAGATACCACCTCTTGACTTCACATCTGAGCTTAGCAAATAACTGGGCCTGATGTGAGCCACCAGTGTGGAAACTATGTGTTTTCCAGAGGATTATGGCCTCTCTTGGCTGTGTCCTGGCTCTCTCATTTCATCTCCATGTCCTCGCCATCGCTCCCTTGTCTCACTGTGGCATCTCGTTTTGGCACCTGTGTCCACATCAGTGAGATGGAGCAGGTTGACAAGAGACATGACTATATGGGTCAGCAGCAAAAGAAGAATGAGACAGTAGTTCTGACTTTTATTATGGTTTGAAAAAATCTTCTCTAAAGTAATCTAATTGCTGTTAAAGAGAGAAATAAAAGGAGAAAATACTCAAGAAAGGCCAGCTGTGCCTCAGCCCTGGAAGGAACCACCCTGGCATTTGCATGGTTATCCATTCCTTCAATGAAGAAAGGTTTCCCCCTCATGGCTGTCTCAGTCTCAATCCAGCCACGGTAGCTGTAAACAGACATTAAGATCTCATGGTTTGGCTTTTCTGTACAATCTTCTCCCCAGCTGACGATGCCGACCTGAAACCACTTCATGGTGTTCCAGTAGCTGCAAACCAGAGGTCCCCCGCTGTCCACCTACGGCGTAAGGAGGATGTTATAGCAGGATCAAACCTCAGGTCTCATAGCAGCTGCATCCCACAGGCTGATTGGGAAGATCAAACTCTATCCCGAGTTCGTGAGGATTTGGGGGAACAAGGAAATTTTGGACTCAAAATTTCACAGCTCAGCCCTGAGATCCCAGCAGAATAAATAGATACAGAAGGTAAGAGGAGGAGATTGGTGGTGAGCTGTGGCTTAGCGCAATGCCCTGTCCTTCTCAACCGTTTCCACCTGCTATCGTGGCCCCAGAAGGATACCTGAATCCTGTCACCAAGAGATAATATCTGAGAGTGTAAAGGTACGTTTGTGGTGACTGCTCATTCAGTCCTTGACTCCTCTGCAAAACCAGTGCGTGTAGGTGCTAGACACCGGCCCACTGTTAATTTTGGGGGCTAGCATCCAGAAATCAGGCAGGACAAGAACAACAATCCTGACAAATCCTTCTTGCAAGCACAGTAATTTTACTGAAATCTTGCCTGCTACTGCAAGGGCAGCCATCATTCACCCAGTGCATGCAAGCCTCCAAATGCACGCTGCAGCCACCCTGCAAAGAGAAGCGTCCTCCTGTTGGCTGCTGTAGCTTGAACACCAAGAGCACATCTAGTTGCCTGTATGACTTCTGCGCGCAATCTCCAAACACAACCCGAGGGAGAAGAGACACCAGCACAAAATCCACCCAGCCAGGTACAGCACTTTTTGGACAGTTATGTATGTCTGAGGTGCTGTGCAGCCCCTGCTCTAAATAAGACAGCCTCCTTCCACAGTGGGTTTGAATCTTTTTTCTACCCTATCTCCAGTATTTCTTGTGGCAAATCAGAAATTCAATACAAACCCATTTCCTGAGACAGCCAGCTTTCCTGGGAAATGTTGTCCTTCCCTCTTTGTACGCTACTTTGAGAAATGTCTTTGTCATTAATGTACGAAGCCCCTTCCGCCAGCAGCTACCCTGAGCTAACACACATTAATTAATGGGTAAGGAAGTGGCTGTAGTCCCTTGTGCAACTCACCAGCACCCGCTAAAGTTTATGGCAGAATTCCTATTCACTTCATTAGATGGAGGGACCAGACCTGTAGTATGTTCATCTTTATTATTTTTTTCTATTTTTCTTTTTGGTTCAACACGCACAGAGCAGGGGAGAAAGAAGATAAATACAGAGCAAATGTTGCTTCAGCATTCATAGAATCACAGAATCATTTAGGTTGGAAAACACCTTTCAGATCACTGAGTCCAACCATAAGTTCAATACTGTTTGCACTGAAATGGTGTTACTGCAGCTGTATGTCTGCATCTCAGCCAGTGCTGCTGGACCCTCTTCACATGCAGGATCTAAAGATATTTCCCGACCCCGTTTCAGCGAAGAATTTGCGTGAATCGTGCAAGTGACCTTGCAATGACCTTGGATCCATGCGTTATCAGTGTCCTTGGCAATGGCATCCTGTTTGAATGAATGAACATCTAGGCTGTACGCACAATTAAATTACTGGGAATTTTACCGCTAATTCCCTCAGGGCAGGAACAGGCCAAACGTATTATCCTGGTAGAAAAAGGAAGGCACTTCGAGCCTCCTACACAAAGATAATAAATGAAGTCGAGAGAGTGGGAGCCGTTCGCAAGCCAGTGACGCAGCAACGGCTGACGATCCATCGGTGATGTGTCGGGGTGCATCGTGCCCGCTTTTCCCACTACAGAAGATTTCTAGCACTGGTAGAGCTCCCGCACGTCATCGAGGCAGAACGGCTTCAGAGTGTCCAATTTGGAGGCTGTTCACACTTGCAAAGGACCTTTCTCCCAGGGCACTTAAATACCAGTTAATTCCTGATACCTTGTGACTGTCCTTGGGGGGAAAAGTCTTATCGTATTTCATAGCTGAGAAAACCACAGCAGAAAAGGGATGCGATTTGCACGAGGCAACGGCAGAACCAGGAAACCCTATTCAAACTACAGACCATGCAGTTTTCTCTTCAAATCAGATCTGCTTTTCCCTTTTTGCCTCTTTAACCATGCTCGTTTTGTTCTCTGCCTGGTCGGCGAGGAAAGGGAGAGACGTCTGCAGGGCTTGGGAGGCTGTCAGCTGCGGAAAGCGATTTAAAACCTGGGCAGAGAGGGAGCGAGTTAGGTAACGCTGTGAAAACTCAGGCAGCAGCTGCAAATCCATTTCTCTAATTCACAAGCCCTGAGACCCAAATTCTACTTCAGATCCCTTTCCACATGGGCTGAGCTGGTCTGCTTCATGGGTGCAACTTCTAACATGCCATTTCTCTTAACTTCAGCTATTTCACTCAATGATTTTATCACAAAGTGGGCTAAATCATCCTCTCCGTGTGATAATCTCACTGACATAATTATAGCAGTAGCCCAGATGAATCAGTAGCCTGGTTTTGATAGGGCTAAAGATAGAGAAAATAAACTTCTTGGACGCTTCCATATATCCCTGTATCCACCTTAAGCTCTCAAAAACATTGGCCCTAGGTCGGCCATCCTTGCGTAGGAGAGGGTGTGGGAGGAGCCAGTTTTGAGCACTGGTACAATTATCTCAGCTCTGTGATGTTTCCAGTAGCGCTAATTTAATGAACACCCAGGTTAACGATGCTGAAGATCGAAGAATATATTAAATGCTGCTTTCAGCTTTCAGCCTCCTGTATCCTGGTGGTGAAATACTTGTGGTCAGTAACACACACCAGATACCTGCTCCTGCTCTTCAGTCCGAGTGCCAAGTTTCTGGACAGCAAAAAAAACCTAAAAATAGCATCTTTGCTTCTGTTCCGTGTTTCTCGTCAACTAGAAGATGAGTAAAAAGCAACCACATCAAATCAGATCTGGTGCTGGATTCATGCCTTCCACAACTGCATGTTAATCATCCCATTAAGAGAGGTGAGGGCAATGATATATTCGCTGATAAATAGTTCTGGCTTGTATAAAAACTGTCACTGACTAACGAGGCGCTTTGTTCACTGAAGCTGAACGGAAGTTTCATCCTTTTCACCATGGCCAAAGCTTTTTTCGTGAACATCAGAAGCCTTTCTGCTGACTTTAGTGGGCTTTGGATCAAGAGTGTAATCTTCTTCCTTTTGTATTTGTATTCGTGTCTGCGACATGGTAATTGATCAGAACAAACACATTCAGCCACATAAATCTTCTTAGGTGGGAGAAGCTCTGGGGGAGGGAGAACAATGCATCTGATACTCATTAGGTGGATACACAATCCTTGCAAGTCATTTCTGGTTTCATTTTCATGTTGGTAAGCTCTGTGTAAATTGGAAAGAATCAGCCTGTGAATAACAACACTTGCCATTAGAGCTGCCCTCGTGGCAGGAAAGAAAGCCTTTTGCAAACCGATGATTTCTTCAGTTATTTCACTGTGAACAATCTGTCTTTAGAGAAAGTTGGAAGGAATGAGGCTATGGCCATTTTTAGCATGCAGGCATTGAAAATGAACCAGGTAACACAGGGCACCTGGGGTCCTTTCAGGGGATCCCTTTGAGATCTCAGGTGAGAGCCTTTAGCTACTCTGTCCCTCCATCCCCTTGCTGGAAAATGGGAGAACTCCATTCACACAGATATCAGCAAGGTCCATTAGTAACTAAGGTGGCAGGGACTTAAAGGCGGTTATAATGCATCTGGCCAAAGACCCATGTGGCCCAGACTCCTGTCTCCGACAATCATCTGTAGCAAGTGCTCAGGGAAGGAGAATGAGAAACAGGGCAAGTATTTACAGAGTTGTATTTACATCACAGTCATTAATAGCCTTAGAGAGATCTTCATCCAGGAAGTTATCTAATTGCTTTTTGAATCCATTTATCCCTTAGGATAAATACCCACAACATCCTGGTCAGTGACTTCCATAGTTTAATTATCTCTTGGATGAAAAAACACTTCCTTTTCTTTGTTTTAAATCTGCTGCCTGATACGGCCATCTGACACCCCCTCCTTCATGTGTTTTGAACAGTAGTGACAAGAGGACAGCTCTTGACTGTCCTCTCCTTGCTGCTCATGGCTTTAGAAATCTGTGTCATATCCCCCATCAGACATCTCTTTACAAGCCTCAGAGCCCTGATCTGTTATTCCCCTTTCCGACAGAAGCTATTCCGTGTCCCTGTTCATCCCTCCTACTCTTCTCTTCTCCTTTTCTGAAACTACTGCTCCTTCCTCAGGTGGGGTGCATGGGAGTCGCACGCAGCACACAAGACATAGGCTCCCAAGATGGATGCAAGCCAGTGCCCTGGCATAACACTCATTTGCTTTGCTACCTGTTCCTTTTCTAATAATTCATAATGCTCTCATTGCCTTTTTGACCTCCACAGAGCCTCGTGCTGATGTTTTTGAAGGACTATTCACAGTTGCTCCAAGATCTTCTTACATGGTAAGAGCTAATTTAGAGCTTATTATTGCATACTTTCAGCTGGAGTTGCTTCTCCCTATATTCATTACTTTTCCTTTATCAACAATGAACTACATCTGCTGTTCTAACCTCCAGTCCCTCAGAATAATGAGATCCTGCTGCACCCCCGCACAGTCAGTTTCAATTTTGCCCACTCTGAATAATGCCGTGGCATCGGCCAACTCGGTTGTCTCAGCATTCGCCCTCCTTGACCATCACAATTCCATGCACAGATGCCAACACAGCTCCCCTTGTGAGCCCTTCCTCCCATCAGGTCCTTCCTCCATGTTGCTTCCCTTTCAAACCAAAGCTCTTCTACTTCATGACAGTTCAGTTTTTCCCTGAGCCTTTGGTGAGAAATCTCATTAAAAGAGTTTTGGAAACCTCAGCGTGTTATATCAGCTGGATCACCCTCTGCCACATGCTTGTCGACTCCTTCAAAGAATTTAAATCTGCCTGTGAGTCATGACTCTCCCTTAAAGCCCCGTTGACTCACTGCAACTGAATGAGAAGCGGCTCCTCTGAGTCATCACACCCATTCCCCCACTCCGAGGGCAAGCACAAAGTAGGTTTTTGTGTTCAGCTGGATCCGGTGATGTTCTGCTCCCCACAGCTTCTCTCACCAGGCACACAAAGTAGTGCTGGACCCCCCTTCTGCAAACCAAACAGCATCAGTTTGAGGGACCAAAAGCTACAACCCAGAGGAAGAAAGCAGGAGAGACCCGTGCCATCGTCAACATCCCAGGCCCTTGCGATAGGAAGGAATGTTTTTGGCAGATGAAAGAATTAAGCTACCACAGCCTCAATGTGTTCACTTATCTGCCCATACCATAAAATGATCAAATGATGAAAGCCCTGTAAAACCATGGAACATAAGGAAAGTGTTGTAATTCTTATGAACTGCACAGCAAAACACCCTTCAGAAGCAAATTTATGAGACTGCAAATGCAGAAACGCCTTTCTACTGCTTTGTTCTGGGGCTTCCCAGGTTACCTTCTGCCCCTTAGGGGAAAAAACCCACTCCAGCATGTTAGCAATAGTTCAGTGGTGGAGAATCCACCATGAGGATGGCGAGTGGATTGCTCTCTTCAATATTAACGCAAGGTACAATAGCAAAGTAATTTTGTATAGCTAGTAATGACTTTGAACTGAAATGGGGTTAGCTTTGACTCCCGGCCCGCGGGAGACCTTTGTCTGACAGGCAGAAGGGCCTATAACCTTAGACCTCATACCGATACCCCATCCCTACAGACTGCAACCAGACTAGCATCTATCCACCTCTGCTCAGATTCTTTGAACAGCCTGAGGGATTGACCAGGCTTCCCTGCTTTGTGACCTTTTCCTTGCATCTGTGAACATTTCCCTAGATGGACCCAATTTTCATTCACAGACTTTTTCTTTACAAAATTCTTTTCCACAAGTCTGCCTTTGCGCTTTTGAGGCCACATTAGCAGCAGTAAAAGGACGCAAGACCTTGTAAGAGTTCAGCTCCAGACTCATCCTCTCTCCTGGGGGTTGCCAGTGCAGGTGTCAGGCTCCCATCGCAGTCACGTTCGTGGCACTGGGGCATGGTTTGAGAAGGGGGCAGCGGGGTGCCAGGGGGATAACCCGCGTTATCTAAAATGGCACTGGGGACCTAGATGTAGTCAACTGTCCCGCCTCGAAGCCATGTGTCTCCCTCTGAGCTAGACACCTTGGACTTGCTATTAGTTAAGGGGGAGCAATAAGCACTCGTGCATGGTGCTATCTCATTTTAAAATAGATAGTTAAAACAGTCTCAGTGAATCACATGTCAGAAGCACTTTTTTCCTCCATATTGATGGAAAGATGATTCAGCAGAAGCAGATGGCTATAAGAAAGACACTTGAATCTGGCCGGATAAATCCCACCCAGGACTGTACAACAACTACTGTTATCGCTATAGCTACAAGGGGTGAGAGCCCCGAGAATCCCAGATGCCGTAAAGGGCATTTGCCCTTTCCGAACTGCCGACAGTATGTGTGAGTGAGGCAGATGAAGGAAACGGGTCCTCCTCTGCCTTTTTCACAGACCTAAGGAAATTAAAACCGAGAGCCCTAGATGCATCCTAGCATCATTTCAGACCTTTTCCAGAGATGGCAAAGATCAGCTCCTGCTACACTTGGTGGAAGGGGGTCCCATGACTCAAATCAGCCCTATGGCCAGGGGATGGTGTAGGGCACGGTGAAGCTGAGCTGGAACCATCCCACTGCTTGTTTGTGGCCGTGCAATGATTCCTTCCCCTGAAAGTCAAGCCAGGGACTGGGCCTCCCTTCGTCTGCTGCTGACCTGAACTGTACGTGAACTGTGACTTCCAGCTGAACACACTCTGTCCTAATCACCACAGCTCTGAGCTACCCCCACAGACCTCCTTTGCAGAAACTCTCTGAAATATAATTGGGCCATTTACTGAATTTTGTCTGGATAGCCAAGACACTGAAGAGGCTTTTGCTTTGCGAGTCCCTTATACTCTAATTATTGCTCAAGTTACCATTGCATCAGAGCCTAACAAAAGATGCTTAAGAAAGCAAGGAATTAGACATCAATTGTAGTTCATGGGGTCATGGAAGAAATGTAGCGCACAAAAAAATAACACATAGGCCATCTCTAGTGTCTGTTCTTTAGCACTTGTACCCCATGAACATCCATTAATGCTAATGTTTATGACTAAATAGAACTATAAGTCAATTACAGATCCTGTTAGTGTTAATTCACAGTCAATCTATATATTTGTCTGCAGAACCACTGGGGAATTGGTATACAATAGATTTTTCTTTTTAAGTGAATGGATTTTTTTTTTTAAGTACAAATACTCAGGAGCTCTTCTATTCAATTGCCTTGAGTTATTATAGGAACATGGTCAGTGATCCACAAATCAGTTTTGTCTGGTACTAGTACGATGGCAGCTGGTGAGACGTCTGAGCCTTTCTATTCATGTCCTGTTGCCACACAGGGGTATTAAGGCAGTGGTCAGTAGGAGAAACTACATGGTGCCTCGGTGCGGATATATATATTGCTTTAGTTACTTATAAAAGAGTTTGCTGCAACAGCGAAAATCTAACACACAAATGGCACACAGTGCAAAGACTTAGGATGGTAATCCTTTGCATCCAGATGAGGATCATGTGGACTTACAACCTTGGGTCTAGATGCTGCTTGCCCATCTTAGCCTGGCTCTGGACATGAACAAACGTATCCTGATTCTCAGCAAAGCTCAGGAAAGGTTAACATAAGGCTTTTATCTACTTCATGTCCAGAAAGATCATGCACCTGTGCAGTGCATGGCTTCCAGGTCTACTGTGACCACATCCACACCAGCAAGCTCAGCATCTCCAGGGCTTGTTCCCTGACCAGGGATCTCTGCCTTGCCTGCGCTGTTACTCCTTCCTGGCCTCTAAACTGGAGTGCCAGGATCCAAAGTGATTATTATGGGTGGCTCCTGACCCATGCAAAAGCTTGAGCTGTGTCTGGAAATCATCCAGGAGACAGCTGGTTGGCACAGACCAAAACCGTGCCCAAGTCTGCTCCTTGACAGTGCTGGCTTTGTAAAAGTATTTTGAAATCTTGCCTCATTGTCATTAGGCAAGAGGTTTTGACGTCATTTGACACCTCGTCATTTGATGAGATTTCCCATAATCTTTATGGAAAAGAGTAGTTCAATAGACTGCACCATCTACAGCGTACCTCGCTATCTGCCCAGGGCAGATGAACTGGGTGTCCATCCTGCAGAGCAAGGTTTGGACCTGGCCTCCCAGTTCATTACCAGGCAGTCTACTATGTGCAAGCCACCGGATTTCTGAACAAGCCTAGCAAGGCCAAAATGTGCCCTACCCAACTTTAATCAGCACTGCCCAGCAAACTACCCATCAGCAAAATGCTTCTCCGCCAGCAAATTAGCAAATTCTAATGAAAAGTCACGTCACCTCTTCCTCTCCTGAAGAGCCGCACTTCTAGCCTAGGGTATAGTTTTGTCTTGCTCTAGTTATTTCAGGTCGCAAGACGTTTCTGCCTGGTCAAGCTTCCACTAAAAGTGGGCAGTTGCTGGGTTATGAGTGTTCTCACACATGCAATCGTTTCCACTGCTTGGAAAGCCCTAGTTCATTTCTCAGGCAACTCTAACATTATTGTAGATCAAAATAGCACCCTCATCAGCTTTCTGAATACAGGAGATTCATTTTGCTGGGTACAAGTGCTCTTGCTGTTTCACCAGCATAATTCAGCCACAGAACTTAAGGCTGGGCTGGGAAGTGCATTCTTTAATCATGTTAATGTTATCCTGTGGCAGTTTTCTTTTTAAAATTTTTGATTGAATTTAATGGAGGTGAAAGTCACTAGATGAATGGTTTCAGAGGCAGACGCTCTCTGGCTAATCAAAAAATGATTTTGCAAAGCAAAGCTTCCCCTCAGCTGCCCAGCTACGGGCCCGGATCGCAGCGGCTTTGCAGTGCGTGAGCCCTGTACCCACTGTCTTTGCCGAGGGGCAGGGGATGCCTCTCTGTCCCGGGTGTTGGTTTGGTTCCCTCAATGAATGATTCCTACAGGATGAAGCTGTGCGTATATGTGTCTGCCCATCTGCCCCCTCCAAACACACACACATGTCTAAGGAAACCCTTGCTCAGTAGAGGACAGAGACCTTAGTCCTGAAGCGGAGGCTGCAGGGAGGGCTCAGAGGAGGGGTTGGAGCTTGGGTGCTGTGAAAGAAAAGGTGTGTTTTGGCTTTCAGACCTTGTCTGACTTCAGCACAGCGATCCTGTGGATGGAGCATGTTCTGAGGGCACAAGTTCTGAGTGAGGTTTTCCCATATCTGGGTGTTTATGTCAGTTCTCTCCCCTTAGCAGTCCCTGATATCAAATACTGCTTGAACTCTGTTACTTAGCTTCGGAACTCCACCATCCTACATCACTAACCCACTGCAATAAGACGCAACTAGTTCTTGCAGCCACAGACCAACCTGCCATGTTATCAAAGGCATTTGTATCAGAGCGAAGACCTCACCTGAGAAAGGTTTCTAATATTCAAGTTAAACCTACCTGGACTCAATTTCCCACACAATTCTTTTGTTTTGGCCCTCCTGGACAAAGTTTCATGTGTCCTTTCAGTATTTAACCTGGCAATAAAGAAGCACTGCCCAGCCCAGGGCTGAGGGGACTCCAGGCAGGAGGAAGACACAGCCCATGCTGTGCTGAGCCCTCTCTGCAGGGACACGAGACCTCTCCTCCCATCGCTCCCACCACCGCACAGCTTGGCCAGAGCAGACGCTGAGTTTTTAAATAGCTGTGAGCTAAAAGTCCTAATTCCTCTGCCCAGAGCCATCCACTGTCTCCCATCCAAGGGGACCTGTTGGGAACCACCCTTTTCCCTTGCCCTCCTTTCAGCTTGTGGTTTCCCTCGCAGAGTTCCTGTCTCTCTCTCTCTGCAGCGAGGGAATCAGTGCAGGGGGAGAGTGTGAGGAGAGGCCCATCTGCTCAAGAAGGTGTTTTGTTTGCAGCACCACCACTGATTTCTGACCCCAAGAGCCAGCATCCCCACTGCCTAGGTCAATACGCCTTTGCAGGCAGCTCTTTGGCCCCTGGGCATCCTACCCTGGCCTCCTGTAGAGAAGCTTTAGCAACCCCAGGAAGCTGTGGGAAGGATTGTTGTTCATTCCTGAAGCAAAGAAGCTTCTCCTCTGATATCTCTGTGCCCCCAAAGGCAGTGTGGCTGTCCAGGAGCCTGTTTACTTTACCTGGCAGGTGCCTCTTTCTCCTCTGTCTAGCTCAGCACAGAGCACGTTCTCCACTAGCTGTGGGATCCGCTCCAAGCACTGTTCCCTGCTGATGAGCTTCATCCGCGCTTTCTGCAGCACATAGGATGCTGGTGCCGCAACTGCTAACCAGCAAGCAAGAAGAGAATGATTAACAAACCCTGCAGAACAGCACAGACTTCTGAGGGTGAAACCACAGACGGAGATGAGCCTTTGGGATGGCTCCTGGCTGAATTTCCAAGGCTTCTCTTGGCAAGAGGGTCTCAGGGCACAACTGTATGGTCTTGGGGTCATGGGGGCTTACAGGGGCTGTCCAAATGTTAGCAAAGATAAGTTTGTGCTCTTGACTTTAGGCCAGCCTAGGAGGTGAGTAGGTAGATAGAGGGGGGGGGGAGCTGTTAATGGGCAGAGATGAAATCCTGGGGATTGCTAAATCATATTTAGGCTTGCTAAATAAGATTATAAAAAATAATTTTTGTAGGTGAACTCTGGGATGCAGTACAGCTGGAAGACCCCAAAGGGATGGCTTATCCTGCTGGTCTTGGTGATGACCTGAGATGAGCTGCACTGCACACCTTGGGTTTCTCACCCATATTTCTGGGGAGCCCAGTTTAAAGGACTCTTCATGGGGTCCTGTGAGAGCTCTGCAGAGGAAAGCCCACTGAGCTTTCCCCAGAACAGGTGATCTTGTTATCCCTATGCTTTCACAGAATGCTGTGAGGCCATGCCTCACCCAGGGGACCAGCTGTAACTTTTACAAAGTGGCTCTCGGGGTGGTAGCGCACAATGGAAATATCTGCTTTATTCTTTCCTTGAGATGGAAAAAACCAAGAAATCTCAACAGGCACCACCAAGTGACAGGAAGACTGACAATATGCAGGGCTACTGGGGAAACCCGCTCATTTCACCCATATTTCTCTTCAAAGTGAACCTGTGTCAAAAGCCTGAGCTGAATTTTGGAGGATGTGCTGCTGGGGAGGAGGCCTACAGATTTTCAGAAACTCATTCCTTCTTCCGTATTTCTCTGAGCTAAATCCTCCCAGCACCTCTGGGAAGGTGGGACTGAAAGATAATATCTAAAAGATCAAATGTTGAAAGGTCCCTTTCCCAGTTAAGATGGGGCTGCTCCATGGCAGCATCCACAGATTAAAATGCTTTGATGTAGCCATCTCCAAGAAGGTGGCTTCACTTGAGGTCTAACTGACTGCAGTCATATAGAATCATTTAGGTTGGAAAAGACCCTTAAGATCAGAGTCCAACCATAAACCTAACACTGCCAAGACCACCACTAAACCATGTTCCAAATCACCACGTCTACGTGTCTTTTAAATACCCCCAGGGATGGGGACTCCCCCACCTCTCTGGGCAGCCTGTGCCAGTGCTTGACAACACTTTCAGTGAAGAAATTTTCCTTAATATCCAATCTAAACCTGCCTTGACGCAGCCTGGGGCCGGTTCCTCTCGTCCTGTCACTGGTGACTTGGGAGCAGAGACCAGCCCCCCCCTCACTCCAGCCCCTCTCAGGCAGCTGCAGAGAGCGAGAAGGGCTCCCCTCAGCCCCCTCTTCTCCAGGCTAAACCCCCCCAGCCCCCTCAGCCGCCCCCCAGCACACTTGTGCTCCAGACCCTGCCCCAGCCCCGCTGCCCTTCTCTGGACACGCTCCAGCCCCTCCAGGCCCTTCTTGTCCCGAGGGGCCCAAACCTGAGCCCAGCATTTGAGGTGGGGCCTCCCCAGGGCCGAGCACAGGGGCCCCATCCCTGCCCGCCTCCTGCTGGCCACACCAGGGCTGACACAAGCCCGGGGGCTGGTGGCCTCCTTGGCCACCTGGGCACTGCTGGCTCAAATTCAGAGGCGAGTCAGGCTTGTGCTGCCTGAGGTGTCAGCTGGGAGATGTCCACCTACAAAATGCTGATAGAGGTGAGAAATCACCCATTTTTCTCCTGCTGTGGACCAACACCTCATACTTTTTGGTATGGCCCATATCACACCATGGCACATTTCTCTCACCAAACTAAGCTTCTGCTGTTTTTCTTCTGAAACACCTCCCAGACAGAAGGGGCGTGTGCCAGGGCTAAGTGCACTGTCCTCCCTCCTGCAGGGTGCAATTTGGAGAGCAGAGGCGATGTCAACTGAGCCCACACAGCAGCGTGAGACCAATCTCCGGAGCCACACCATGCTTTTTGCAAAGAGACTAGCTAAAGAGAAATCCTGCCAAGCTGCAGAGTGACTCTGCAGCAGGCCCCTGCTTTTCTGTTTCTAAGAGCACATTACCTTGGCGAAATGGGAGAGTTTCACAACCATAACACAGTGTTGTGTTGTATATTGCTGTTACGTGAGGCAAATGAAGCCTAAGAAGGAAAATGCAGAGTTTCAAAGAGAAGACAGTAACCCTACAGAGCAGAATAGCAAGGATTAAATAGGACATTCACTTACTACATCCTAGGAAGGACTGTTAAAGCCCCAAGCACCACCCTGCCTGCTCTGTCCCGATTACCTCTTTCCAATAATGAAATCACTCATTAGCCATTTAGTGACATTTGTTCAGGATAGACGTTTTGGGTCACACTCAGTGCTGGAGCTACTTTCATCAGGGCTTAAAAAGAGTAATTAGCAATAGCAATCTGCTGTTCTAAATGAGTGGAGAAGAGGGGTAGCCAGTACCACTGAATCAATCTGGTTCATGGAGGCATTAAGCCAAAGACAACCCTAGACCTCCATTTCCCTTATTCCAGACCACTTCAGAGCCAGCCTAACTTGCCCACCAGGAGGGAGCGTGTCTTGCTTTGGGTGCCAAAAAAGGCAAGCAAGGGGTTGAGTTCTGGCAGAGCAAAGATGGGCTCTGAGGTTTCAGCTTGAGCATACGTGCTCAGGGTACCAGGGACTCTGCTCTGTGGGTCAGCAGGTTACTGGATTTTGCCCTGAACAGAGAACTGGTGGATGTGCAGAGGCTACAAGGATCTGGATTTGTTAACCAGGGAGGTAAGGAGTGGAAGTTGGTGTGGATAACCCCTCCTGGGAGACAAGATCTACTTTTAATGGATAAAAACCAGCCTCCGTTAGCAAACACATGTCCTGACAGCTTCTCACCTCCACTTGCGGCTCCCCACCCTGCAACCCAGCAGTGTTGCCACGTATTGATGTCATATATGAAGGGCAAGCAGATGGGGATTTTCTCATTGCTGAACTCGATGGGATTGCTGAGCAGGATCAGAGCGATATCATTTTGCATGCTCATTCTATCAAAGTTTTCGTGGATGATCAAGCTGTCCGGCTTATATTCTTCCAGCGGGAGGCGGAGGTCAGTTCCCCCCATGACAACAGTGAGATCTGGTGGCCTTTTAAACAAAACAGAAGCAGCGTACACATAAGCAAACATGAAGGCGTTGTGTGATAAAGGTTGGTGCCTCCTTCCCCTGAGCAGTGTAGGGTGGTGCTCAGCAAATTGCAGAGGCAGGTTAGCAATAAATATCACAGAAATCTACCCTCACTTCAAGGCAAAGCTAGTTTTCAGGGAAGAGAGGTGCAGAGGTAGAACACGAATGCAACCAAGTTATAAATAGGCCAGTCGCTAACGAACAGATGGAGAGGGCTGGATCTTCGGGATCACCGTGCCCTGGGCTGGCTGCTCTGGGCCGCGCTGCCTCCAGCCAGCTGCTCCAGGTTGTGGTGCCACAGGTCATTTGTCACCGAGCAGTCTTGGCTCTTGGGCCTGCTGAAGTCTGGAGCGGGCTCACAGAGGGCTGGACTCTGACCCTGGGTATTGCATGGGGTTGATTTATCCAGAAACTGCTGTTTTAAAATCAGACTCTCCATGAGATAAAGGTGTTTGCCATGTAAAAGCAAAGGTAATTTGGGTGTGAGAATAAGCTGGAATGGAATGCACCTCTTTTTACAAGGTACCACAACATGTGTAGACATACAGGAAACACTTGGGGATCAGAACAGCATCACGGGCATTTATACGAGGCTGCTCAGACCATCCTTCAAAACAATCCCCTTCTGCATCTCCTGGTTATGCAGATTCGTGCACATTTTTATTGTAACACCACCTCTGATCAAAAATGGGCCTGTTCTCCCCGGAGGAGACAAATCCTGTTTTCAGGGCTCTCTTTCTGCCTCTGTCAGAGAGATGTTGCACCTGACCCCAAGGACATACATATCCTACACCCACAAGGAGCGACATTATGAACCCATTGTGCCTCGGCTGTCCTCGCTTTCCCCAAGTACTCACACCTCTTCTGCAAAGCAATGGGCCGCAGTTAAAATCCACAATGCGCTGATCACGGTGCCTCCGCAAATATGTTTTCCGTTGCTCTGGATGCTCACGTGCCACGGGAACTCCCCAGCCTTGGCGTATCTCCCCGCTGCGATCCTCTTGCCAGTCTTCAGAAAGGACTCGTAAGACGGTCGGAGGCCACACTCTGGGTACAAAATGAGACGCATTGCTGACCTGCAGCAGTGTCACCGCCTGTGCTACTAAACTAGAGGGGCAGGACATCAGCCAAAGCACTGGCCTATATCTATCCATGCTACTTGATCCCTACCAAAACCCCTGGCACCACTGTAGCCTCCCCAAACCTGCACTCTGCAAAGCAATGCCCAGGCCCTGCTAGGGGCTAGCAGGGCCACAGGTGGGCTGGATAAAATCCTTGTTTAGGGCGTATGAGTGGAAGACATCAGTATCAGGCTATAGCACAAGCCGTACGTATATGCCATCAGGCACAAGGAATACGCCCAGGCCTATTTCACTTACCGAAGCGTGTGTATCCTGTAGGGCTACGAGCAGTTCCACTCTGCTGGTCATTTCTGAACACAAAAAGTTGAGAAGAAAAGCCTGCATTGATGCCACTGATGAGAGAAGTTAAACTAAAGAGGGTAAGGAGCAGCATTTCGGTCCCAGCCTTGGGCCAACACTCTTCAACAGCATTCAGAGCAGTGATGCTTCTGCAGACACCCCAGAACATCTTCCCCATTCCATGTTCTCACCAAAGGCAACACAACTCTCTGCCTGGGCAACCAGCATGTGACATCACACAATCTATTCGTTTCTGTTGAGGTCAGTGTTGGATGCTGACCTTCCTAAGGCGATGAGGGAAAGCTCAGTGATTTCCAAGAGGCTTGGAATTTGCTTTAGCTCTGTTAGGGCTAGTGCACCAGCGAAGTTCCTGTCTGTACCCTGGACTGACTTTTACAGGGTGCTGCAATAGTGGACTTCATGAGTTGGGTTTGTAGTCTTTTTGGGATCTTGAATCATGTTCTTCTCTCCAAAGACCTTAGATGCCTGCGTCCTGCATCAGCCTTCATCTCTGAGAAGTGCTGAAGCCTATGAAACTCCAAATTAATTTTCTCTTCTTAGTTTAGACTGTGTCTTTGTTCTCAGAAGAAAGAGGCAGCTCTGTGGTAGGGTAAATTTCAAACAGTGCCAAATCAAAAGTATAGTATCAAAGATGTTGAGGCAGCCTCTCCCTTCTTCCCTGTGGGCAAGGGTGGCTTACAAGACCAAATCCAGTTTAAAAAACTAATCCATGAGGCTGAACCATTAGCATTTCACCTTTACTGATTATATCCCCGATACTCCTTATACCTTCAGCAGCAACTGCAAGGGGTCAAGGCCAAAACTCTGCCCTACAGTAACTCCATAATTAATTCTGTGGCAGCATAATATTTTGGTGTGGGCCAATTTTAGCATCAATGGACCCATCTATGCTGATTTCTAAACCAACACATTATTTCCATCAGGACAGGACTTCAGAAAACTCAGATTTGAGCCTGGCTATATTAAGGATAGAACGGTGCTTTCTCCAAAGACTTCCCATCTCGTTTCAAAACAGTAACTGTAGCGTGGAGTAGGAGGAGAGGGAGGGGAAAGGACAGAAGGGAAGCAAGCAACATTTTACGAGCACCTGAATGATTCAGCATATGAAATGTTTTGCCTTGTACATTAGAGCAAATCAGGAGTTACCCCACTGAAGTCTAAATTACGCAGAGGTTAAAAATGCATAGGAAGAAAGTAAGACTTTATTTTCCTCTCTTCTTTGCTTTATGTCACCTCATGCCTAGGAAATTAGACAAAAGTGCTGGTTTCCTTGACAGTGAGCACTAGAACAATCCAGTCACACAACATGTTAAGGACAGGCGATCAGTTACCACAGCAACTGGAAATTCTGAGTGTGATGTGGGCACATTTTGGGGCATCTCCAGAAAGAGCCTAACATGGCAATCCTACCCGAGTTAGCTTCTCTCAAGCTTGCCCCAGGTATAAATCTTCTAAAAGGACATGTTTCTTCTAGCTTTTGAGGTGGGAATAAGCATCAGCTGAGGAGCAAGGGAAGATGGGGAGCTAATGTCTCTGTCATGGGCTTACTGCCCATCTTTGGATAAAGCAGGCAGGAGTTCAGCAGTGGACTTACAAGCCCAAAGACTATCTGATGCACATTTTCAGTCATTCCAAGCTTGGAACAAGATCTGGTCTGCTGGGTAGTTACAGGGGATGTTCAGGGAGCTGTTTGGGGCCTTTCTGAGCCTAACACCTGAGCTGGTGAGCAGGAAACATCAAACCAAGATATGGAGAGGAGAGCTAGCCAAAAGGAAATGCTGTGGATTTGTGTCTCTGGGTCCCCATCACCTGGCCCTCAGAATGGCTTTATGTGCTCTGTTGCCCACATTCGATACATCACGGTGGGCTTCTACAAGCTTTCCCTGAAGAAAGCACATCTGCAAGAGGACAAAGCAATGACACATGTTCCTCAAACTTAGTGATTAAGAGCCTCCAAACTAGGAAACACGTGAGGGGCTCAAGCCCACACCTCCCACTGCTCTGGGAAGTATAGCGAGCAGCAAGCTGGATGGCTGGGACAAACCCATCCCCATCTCCCCACTGAAGCTGTCTGTTCTAGAACACTCCATAGCATATATATCACCCACAGGATCCCACATCCATGTCGGACAACCCCTGCATCCCCTATGTCATTTAGCTGTAGCTGTTAGTCTCTGCTCTCAGAAGCCCATTAATAAAATAAGAATTTATTTTGGCTTTTTCTGGCCATCCTGCTATTGTGACTGTACAGGCACCGGGGCAGAGCCCGCCTGACATTACGTTTGCACAGCACCTGCCGTAACGAGCTCTGGTCTTGGTGGGGGCTCCACAAGCTACTGAAGTACAAATAATTAATCACAGGAATAATTATGTTACGGTGTGGCCAATATGAATTTTACTCCTCTGTACTGTCATGCACGATAATACAGATTTAAAAGCCCTGGTGTTTAATTATCAGGCTGCAGCCTTCTATAATATTTGATACTTTTTTAATATCTACCCCAATATATACTTAGAGCCATGGAACACATCACAGACAACATTTTTCTTGTTTTGTTTTTTTTTTTGTAATTTATTGTAGTGCAGGAAACAAAATCGATTTCCTTTCGAGTTTATACACTTTTTGGAATCATCAGAAAGAAGTATCACATTACAATTTTTATTTTTTTCTTACTAAAATTGTTTCAGAAAATAGGCACTATAGGTGATATTACATGTTGCTGTGAGAGTGGAATTGTGAGAGAGTTACTGATCTTATAAATTCACCATTCTCAAACACACCAAATTACAGGGTTGTGGTAGTTAAGATGAGCCCAGCCAGAGCCTCCAGAAGTCAAAGCTCTCATAACACAAGCGAATTAATTAACCCAAGAAAATAAACATGTCTGAAGGCATTAGCTATGCAAAGCAGTTAGCAGGTGTAACCACCCCCTAATTCATCCTTTTAACAGCATTTTAAGCCAAACCTGTGGAAGTTTCTTTTCTCTCCAGATTACAAGACTGCAAGGACACCCGGTGAGCTGCACAGAGCAAGAAGCTGCATTTTCCAACAGGCAAAATTTCTGCCTCTACTTTGGCTTTTAATATCGGTGAATGGGCAACTGCTCAGATGACGGAAAGCCGCCCCAACAGGTTCCCAAATCTTTGTGCACTGATGCTGTGGGTATACGATGACACCTATCAGGGTTGTCGCTCTGTGTTCAAACTCCCTAAACCAAAGTGGAGGCGGTGAAGTAAAGACAGGTTATTTCTTGATCCCAATAGGGCAGGAAAGCCCTGTTCCCCCGAGGCCACAGTATCCGTCGGGGTTCTTACTGAGGTACTGCTGATGGTAATCTTCGGCGTAATAAAACTCCGGAGCCTCCCGGATTTCTGTTGTGATGGGACCAAAACCGCCGTCTGTCAATACCTGTCAAGAAACATGATGGAAAGCCATTAGTGGTTTGCTGGCTTCCCTGCTGACGAATGACATTAGGTTTTCTCTCAGCAGGAGCCACAAACATCGCTCAGCGCTTGGACCACAGGCAGAGCACATCCCTGAAAGCCCTTTATCCTTGCTCTCAGGTTATTTTGTTAGGAGACATTGCGGGCACCGAAGCAGGCGTTGGTGAGAAGAGGCAATGCACCCTCCTCTTTCAATGGCTCATTTGTTTAATTTGCTATGGCCACACATTTGTTCTCTCCTCTTTATTAACCATGCCAGGCAGGGATGTGGTGCCATCAGTGAAAGAGGAAAACAAATGTGAAAGGCAGCGGAGCACACTTCGATCAAGCCTGGCCAGCTGCCTGTCCAAGAAGTTCACCTGTCAGGTGCCTCTGCTTTGACATGAGCTATCCGCCCCGAATTTCCTCATGCCAAGAAGAATTCCTGGGTGAAATTTTAGCCCTACTGATGTCACTGAGATATAAGAGCATTTGGGCTCTTTTAACAGAGTTGCTGCAAAGCTGGTCTTCAAAAAGAACAGTTCCATCATGACCAGAAAAGTATTTTTAAAGAAAATTAGGGCTCCTTTCTGAAAGATTTGCCAACACATGGACCAGGAGCAATAATCACTTTGCAGAAAAAGAAGAAGGAATGTGGGTGGGGATTTTAAATTAGACTTTAATTTCTTTCTGATATCCCTTAACTGAATTTGAAACTCCTGAAAGGTTTCTGACAGAGGAAATTTCTTTTTAACATGATTTGCCATGACATTTTTTCCTACCGAATTTTCCTTTTCTAAGGAAACTGGTAAACACCAACATTCTGGAGCCAATCCTCATCTCAGCGGGGACATAACTTGTGCTCACTGAAGTCCAGGATAACCTAATCAGCACTTTAATTGGTGTCAGACTACTGTTGCAATGTATACTTGTAAAGTACCAGATGCAGATAGAATTGCAGTGCTATCAGCCAGTCTTGACAATAAGATCAACTGTAAGAATGAAGGGTTAGCATTTAAGATTACCAAATAAATATGTGTTCTCTCATTGTACTATTAAATAAAATCACTAAAAGGAAATCATCACACAGAACAAAAATCCAGAGCTGGTATACCTGTAGTAAGTCACTGACTCCAACTTCTTTCATCATGATACAACGAAGGAAAAGTGCCTCACTCCCCACAAACATTTGTTCAGCTGTTCCTGAAAGATCCTCGGAGATGGAGATCCTCCAGTTTCCTCAAGGAGTCCATTCCAATATTTACCGTTCTGTTAGAGAGTTCTTCCTAAAGCCTAGCCCAGTTAAACCCGCTGTTTTCATTTAAACCCACTATCGTGGCTGTACTCATCATGGATGTGGAAAGGAAATCATTCCCTCCCTCTTTACAGTAGCCTTCTACATACTTGGTGGCTGGGCAGAGAGGAACATGACATGCAACGGAAATAATGCTTCCTCACAACATTACCTAACAGCTAAATAATAGGTGATTATTTGGGACCAAAAAGTCTTTGAATTTCCTACAACAGGGTTTCCTAGATCCTGCCTCAGCACAACAAAGTGATGACAGCAGTCAGAGATCTGCTGCTGGACTTTGTGGAGCATTGGCCTGATTTATTCTGGTAATTTCACTTCCCGGAGGATATGTTTTGCTGTATTCAGCTTTCAGTCAGGAATGAAGTAATAAGATTGATACAAAATCTGTGATTGACCTCTCTGGGGAGCCCCTGGGTTCCCAACCCTCCATCTGATTTCTCAGTGCCAGTTAGGAAGTTGTCGACTAGTTAATTCACTGTATTTGAACACAGCGGGGTAACAAACCTGATTTCACAGGAATCTGGCATTATTTCCCCATGTAAAATCACCAAACAGTGTTTCTCATCTTTGGGACAGCCTTTGTCCCAAGGGAATCAGATTATTTACCCGTCAGACGTGTGAGCGAAGCAGACAAAAACATGTGAAGGTATGTATCACAACAAGTCGTCAACAACTAACACAAAGAGGTGTCAACACAGCTGCTTTCAGAAAGCAGTATTTCACTTACTTTCTAACCTTCCTAGCAAAGAAAAGCACTTTTAAAATTATCTTCACTCCAGAAAGACGGCACAAACTCTGTCATCGTGGGCATTAGTCATTTACTTGCTGCTGTAAATGTATGTAAAATTGGCTTCCTCCCTTTAACTGAGTCATGAGGATGCTGCTGGAGGGGTGGATATTTTTCTACTGTGCAAAACAGTATTCGTTACAGATCTTTACCTGGGACTTTTCCATCATTGGCCTAATTTTGTCAGTTAGAAAATCCACTCTGTTCAATAACATACCACAAGAGGGCATAAACATCATTCCTCCCTTTCAGAATTACTAACAGTCTATTAAAAAACTGCACGCTGAATAAAGCAGAAGCCCAAGACAACTCATTATATTGCACTTTGGTCATTAGCAAAAGATACCAGCGCTGTTGTCAGAAGCAGCGGGAACCTCAGGGTCCGACACTCTGCCAAACACTACCTTGAATGTTTTGATTTTCAATGGGAAAATATTTTCCTCGCACTGACTGTGTCGATGCAAAGATAAAAACATCACTGGGAAAGATGATGAAGTTCATGATGTTCTGGCTCCGGCAGGTGTAAATCAGCCCACTCTTGATTGATTTCCTGCCGCCCTGGCAGATATAATTTGATGATAATCCTGTTCTAGCAGACTTTTTAGTCCTTGCTGTCAAAATTCCTGAGCCATCCGACGTGACCTCCCATTACCATGCTGCAGCCAAGAGGGCTACTGCAGCCTTTGTGCGTAGAAATGGGAAGGACCAAATTAAGGAGAGTGTAATTAACCCTTGGGACCTTTTGCTCAGTGCAGAAATTTTTTTTAAGGTATTACTGGATCTTTTCCCCTCCAATATTCCACTGCAATTCAAAGAGAATTAATTCATTAAGTCATTCAAGGGACTACGGTCGCTTATGTCATGGGAGAGATCGCGCTGAAGGATCACAGTTATCCTTTAACTGATTATAAACCAGCCCCAAAATCCTGGCAGGTTCTACTGGCTAGAGGCCAAACCGAACCAGAACCCAAATCTCACCCAGCTGTAGAGGGCAGAGGGGACACAGCCACCTCGGTACACTGGGACAGGTGCTGGAGCAGGAGCATGTTGGAGCCAGCTCTGGGAACCTCAACACTACTACTTTTTAAAACAACCTGTATTTTCAGCATGTAAAAGATTTTGTGTTTGATGAGTTTCCTAATTTATTATAGCCTGTGAAAGTTTTTTCCTATTTCCTTTAAACTGCTTGCTTGACCATGTCATTACCTCCTCTGCTACAGAAACAAATTCCTTATTCACCCTCTCACGGTGATCTTGATGTTACACCTCTGCCTTAATCCTGCTCATTCCTTTCTTCAGCAAGCTTCACAGGCTTAGACTCCCCACTTCTCAGGTCAGCCTTCTCGCCCTTTTCTGCATCTTTTCTAGTTCTATTTTGCTGCTGCATTGAGATGGGGTGACTGGAATTGCACCCTATTCAAGATCACCACGGATTTATTCAGTGGTGTACTTACGTTTTCTCTTCTACTCTCCATCTCTTTCCCAGCAATTATTAGCATTCCACTTGCCTTTCTGACCTCTGCTGAGCACTGAGCAGACGTTTTTCAAAGAACCATCTGCAATGACGCCAGGACCTCTTTCGCGGGCTAATTTAAACCCTATCATTGTGTCTGCACTTGACTTTTATCTATGTAGAATTTCAGCAGCTATTTTATTGCCCAGACATTTGATATTGTCAGATTCTTCTACAACTTTTTGTAGTCACGTCTACTTTTGCTTACCTGGAATGGCTCTATACCATCAGCAGATTTTAGCACGTCACTGTCATCTGTCTCCCTTTACAGCCCTGTTATGAGTGTATTGAACTGCACAGGTTCCCAAGACAGGTAATTGGTAATCTTCCTTCACTGCAAAAACTGCCCAGTTATTTGTATCTTTTATTTCCTATCTATAACCTGTTATTCATTCAGAAGAGAAACTTTCCTCTTATTCCGCAGTGCCTGGCTCCCTTTTATGCGCCTGGTCTCTTCAAAAACCTCTATTCTATGTGCAAGACACGAGTTTCCTCTGCTAAAGTCACATCAACTCTTCACTGAAATGCTGTATTCTATGTGTGTTTGTTAACTTCTGATAACTCAAGCAATATGCAGCCTAAAACATCAGACCTAACTTGTCTATAATTCTGCTGGATCATCTTGGAGATACCTCAAGCACAGAAGCAGCCCACTTTTCCTGCCTTCAGTAGCAGGGCCAGTTTAAATCACAGATTACCCATGATGCTAGTACGCGAGCGATTTCCAGTTTAAGTTCTTTTCATACCCGAAGCCAACCACCACCTGGTTGTACTGACCTGCCACTCTTCATTTCAGTGATTTGCTCTGAACCTCTTTTGCTGTAGCTCGAACTTGAGACAGCTCCTCGAAACTGTAACCATGATCTGGTGTGGGAAACCCCCAAATTCCTCAGCTGTGAACACTGACACAAGGAATTATGTAGCTTTCTGCTATGGTATTACCTGTGTCAAGTCCTTCATGGACAGCTCAAGCTTTGGAGATGCTTTTTCTCCAGAACTGATTCCTAAAACCCTCAGCTATCCTAAGGAAAGTATATTAGTGAATTAGTGAACTGGAGCAGTTATTCTGGATGCAGATTTACATCTATATTTGGACTTGTGCAGCACATACTGGCAAGAAGCAATTTTCCTCCTGGTGGCACCAAGACTGGAGGTCTGCACCAAGGCACTGTCTGGAGCACTTGCACAGCAGATATTGGACCATTAAATAGCCAGTGCTATACATGTGAATGCTACCTGTGCAGGACCAGTCCCTTGGGTTGTTCAGCCTGGAGCAGAGGAGGCCGAGGGCAGCCTCATGGCGCTCTGCAGCTCCCTCCCGAGGGCAGGAGGAGGGGCAGGGCTGGTCTCTGCTCTCTGGTGACCAACGCCAGGCCCCGAGGGAACGGCAGGGAGATGTGCCAGGGGAGGGTGAGGCTGGGCATTAGGGGAAGGTCCTTCCCCCAGAGGGTGGTGGAGCCCTGGCACAGGCTCCCCAGGGAGGCATCACGGCACCAGCCTGGAGATATTCAAGCAGCACTTGGCCAAGGCCCTCAGAAACATGGTGTGAATTTGGGGTGTCCTGTGCAGGGACACTCGATGGTCCTTGTGGGTCCCTTCCAGCTCAGGGCATTCAGTGATTCTGTGACTCTATGAACTGGCACAAACATCACTGCCAGTACAGACACAATTGTGGACACACAGGCGTGGAACCACAGTGGATTGCATCAAATCAAACCCTGTTTCTTTTCCATTTGAACTATACCAGTTGGTTATCCAACTGTCTGCCACTTAACCCAGTGCTACCAGTCCCATCTCCACTGTAGTGAGAGGATCCCATGGCCCGCAGATGCAGTTAGAAAGATTTTAAGGGGTGTCCTAGTCATTTAGTGAGATGGTATCATCTCACAGATGTTTTCGTTTTTTAACTTGAAGGCCATGCACTGGGTCACTGGGCCACAGCAGAGCCCGCACGCTAGCGAAATCGGTTTGCTCCACTGGCAGCAATTCAGTTCAGTTACGCTGGTGATATGAAATGCTGTCCTCCACAGGGGAGTCTATGGTAGACTGCCAAGGAATAAACCAAACCAGTGTAACCACAGCAGGTTGTTCTTCACTCACTCCCAAGCAACCGTATTTAGCCCGCGATACTTCTGCACTTTGATTTGCTACTGCCCTCTGAACTGACAGTAATTGCTGCTTCAGCTTTTTGTAGCCAGCTGATTATATTGAGCCAAAGTATGTCAAAATATTTAATCATTTGACATTACAGCATGGCAACAACACATTCAAGGTGTTTGGCTCCTTGTTTATATTCAGATGGAAGTAGCTAATACTTGTAAAGTGCCTTAAGACTTTGGAATGAACTGTGCCAGGAAAGCATGATTCCCTTGTACCTCCAAATACTTGAAGGAACAGACTGGAAGCCACCGACACTTTGATATGTTGTGCCGAAAATGCATGGTTCAGGGAAATTTAGAGAAAGGGCTGAACCCACTTATAAATTTGACAAAACAAAAAAAGCCTTAAAATTGGCTTTGTTAAATGAAACCATTTAATTTTCTGAGCCGAGGCATTAGTAAAGCATCAGAGTATTAATTGGTGTCAAGCATTTTGTGGCTTTTAATAAAAATAGCATCATCCTGTGTTTGATGCAATACACACTTCAAAGCAAGCTCAGTGCTTGTACTGGGGCCGCTGTAATATGCAGTTTGTCTCGTGTCTCAGCAAGGTAGGCGAAACTACTGTATTTCTAATGGCCCCTCTGAAATCACTGATGTTGAAAATACTGCAGAGTATCTTGATGCCTGGGACAGCTTGTGTTTCTGCATCATCATTCACCCCTGATGTAAAACTGTAAGGCAGGTAACCTCACAGTGCTGAGCGCTCCAGCAGGGAGTGCCTACTTACAAGCTCTACTAAAAGGCTACTTCTTTATTATATTGGCTACTCAGAATTTCAAACTATCAGTGGCAACACTGAAATTCAGCTCTGCTTCCAAAAGCACTAATTGTTAAAGAAGCTTCACTGTTTTAGGAGAAGGCCTGCAGGAATTAGTTAGATGGACTCAGTCTTCTGTAGGATGGGAGTATGCGAACCTCCTAGGTACTTGATTACTGTGATATTTTAACTGGAAAACAAATTAACTGGCTTTGCCTAGTTTGTGGATAAGTTGCTGGCTGGCTTGGGAGCAGAGATTCAGCAATACATGTGTGCTTATATTGAGGATCCTACTCTGCTCCAGAGAAACTAATACAATGAGAAGCATGAGGCCTTAATAATGTGAAATCAGGAAAGAATATTTTATAGAACCATAGAATCACTTAGGTTGGAAAAGACCCTTAAGATCAGAGTCCAACCATAAACCTAACACTGCCAAGACCACCACTAAACCATGTTCCCAAGCACCACGTCTATGTGTCTTTTAAATACCTCCAGGGATGTCAAGCAGTTCCAGAGCTTGACAACCCTTTCAGTGAAGAAATTTTTTCCTAATATCCAATCTAAACCTCCCCTGACGCAGCCTGGGGCCGGTTCCTCTCGTCCTGACCCTGGTGACTTGGGAGCAGAGGCTGACCCCCCCCTCACTCCAGCCCCTCTCAGGCAGCTGCAGAGAGCGAGAAGGGCTCCCCTCAGCCTCCCCTTCTCCAGGCTAAACCCCCCCAGCCCCCTCAGCCGCCCCCCAGCACACTTGTGCTCCAGACCCTGCCCCAGCCCCGCTGCCCTTCTCTGGACACGCTCCAGCCCCTCCAGGCCCTTCTTGTCCCGAGGGGCCCAAACCTGAGCCCAGCATTCGAGGTGGGGCCTCCCCAGGGCCAGGCACAGGGGCCCCATCCCTGCCCGGCTCCTGCTGGCCACACCAGTGCTGACACAAGCCCGGGGGCTGGTGGCCTCCTTGGCCACCTGGGCACACCAATTCTCATGTAGATACACCTCTCATTTTACGCAAGACAGCCTGCTCTGCAGTATAACATCTCAATTATACATTATTTCTAAATAGCTTCCTTTGCGCTTCCTTCAGTTGGCTGGAGCACCTCACTAGTAAACACTCAATTGTTATTCTATGCTTCTATGAATATTAAAATTCAGTTTGCTGTGCTGGACCCAGTCTTCTCTATGTCACTTACTAACATCGGCTTTATCATTTTCATTTATGCCAGTGACCTCTACAAAGCCCTGGAATGAGCTGAAATCATGTCTAGTTGGTAAAACCTGCATTCACATCCATGTAGGTGACCTCCTTTTGGAAATCATGTGTTTATCCACCATGAGCCAGCCGGGAAGAATGATCCTGCCAAGGAAAATGTGGGACCAGTGACTGGCAAGTGTTGAAGTCTAACCCCAGCTACCACACTGGGCAGCAGCATGGACTGGGAGCAGATATCCACATTCTCCTCTTTCCATTTACCTCTCCTCACCATGGACTGAATGCTTTTGATATATTTGATAGATGCTGCAAGAATTGATTAGCTAATGTTTTGCACAGGTACTTGGAGTGCTACATAATTAGCTAATGCTTGCACAGGGTTTTGGAGTGCTATATAATTTCCAAATATTATTAATATCCATGTAGGGAGGCTATCTAGTCTCCGAACTCACTTTGCAACATGCCTCTCGCAAATCGGGCAGGATCGAAACCAGGAGTGATCAAATTACATTGGCATAAATTCTGCATCCTTTATAGTGTGGGGATATGGATCTAGGAGCAGAAATGGTGAAACCCGTTGGCTTTACAGCTTGCTTTGGTCCTTGCTGTCATAGAAAACAACCTGCCATGTGACTACATTATAGATCTGAAGACATAAACGTCCTGTAGGGACTACACATGGCCTGGTCAAAGAGGAGAAATGCTGTTACATGGGCCTGCTGGAATTGTTTATATGAGTGTATTCTTCCAGTGCAGCACAGGGATTACGCAGATAAGAAGGAAATACAATAGAAACTTAAAAGATGGTGGTGCAGTGTGCTAAGCTGAAGACTCTTGATTCTAATCTATAAAACTGCAAAACTGACTTTGTCAAAGATTTTGCCTATTGACAAAACCTGAAAACACAACAGAGGACGTCATCTGAACTGAGTAAACTGAACCGAGCTAGAGACACAGCTTCATGAGCCTTAGGAGAAAGCTGCATGTATATATATAGTCTGTTCCCTTGGTTTGAAGATCTGCTTTCCTTGAAATACTTCTCCCTCTCTTAAATACTTAGCTTGAAGGAGGCTGCTTGGTCACTCATTCCTGCCAGAGGGGAAAGAATTGCTGGGCTTGGATATAAATCAGACCTGCCAAGGTAAATCACATTTGGCCGATAGCCTGGTTGTTAACGTATCTGAGGCTCCAAGTGGTTATGCTCAGAGGGTCTAGGAAGGATCAGGAGTGCAGTTAGTCTGATATTTCCTACTATTTTACATCTGAGTGTACTTCCTCGTTGCCCACGATAATCAGCTATGCCAGCTGAAGTGGCAAATTTATACAGACTTCTTTGCACCTTCTAGCAATGGGAAAAGACGAAAATTGAATTTGTCCTAAATCGTATTAAATGGAACTGACAGCGAAATAAAATCTGCAATTCTATTTTTTTTTTGCTGATGGATACTGATCCTATGAACATGCATAGAAAGGAAGTTCTATCCTGCTCTCCATCATATCAGTCTAATTCTGGATTCAAAGCTTTCGCTCCAGATACTGACTGGTATAACAGGATCAACTTGACCCACAGTCTTTACAAGCTTGACCTTCAGCACAGAGCTTCCTGAACACCCATCCTGCCTTCTCTTGAGGGAAAAAAGATGAAAGTGAAGAATGGCACCAGGGGGCATTTAGGAGGTATAGGAAGATAACATTAGCAAAGATAAAAGACATCTTGCTCAACTAGCGTCTGGGAACTAATTAGGTGTTGAAGGAGCCATTGAGAGAGATGGAAATTCTGTTTGTCTAGCCAATTTTAACGCAGCCAAACAGCCTTTTACTGTACATCCTGCATGGATAATTTATGATGGCTAAGAAAAGATATGCCCTGTTCTGACTTTCAGTGATCTAAAGCTAAAATCTATTCCGTGGTTTGAAACAGCAGACTGTTCTTCACTAATCACTCATCCATTACTCTCATATTCCTGAAGTGAAAAATGACCGGGTCCAAACTGAGATGGGGCCCCCAATAACAACCAGCGCAGGATCTTCCAAGCCACTGCAGACCAGAACTGGTATCTCCACATGGTGCAGTCCTGAACGATCCTGAGAAGCCAACTTGGTTCCAAAAGCAGTGTAATGATAAGATCAGGTAAATCCATGCTGTCTGTGAGCAGAAGAAAACACTCCACACTTAAATATTCTGTTGACAAGACTTTACCACTTCCATTAGCTCAATTATCTCTGAACCGTGTTTCGTTGCAAAGTGCGGACCCGCCTGTGTGATGCAAGGTGTTCCCACGTGTATGTGTCCTTTGCAATAAGTGGAAGTCATTGCCATTAGTTTTCATTCAGGGGAGTTGCAATGGAGAAGTTAAAATGGTCACATATTTAAGGTAAAGGGCTCAGTTCAGCTCTACCACTACCATCATTTCATTTTTCTCACTGGAGTCAACACTGGATTTATATCAAGTATTTCTTCCACAATATGTAAGCATGTCAGTTTCTCAGGAAAACATATGAATTTTTAAGAGGAGTAAACAATCTATCATTTCCTAAACTCATCCTGAAAAAAATCCAGAAATTACTTCTTCTGTGACCAGAGGGAAAAACCTTCAGACAGAGACCAAGCACAAATATTTACTTGGGAAATCATAAAAATTGGTATACTGGAATACCAGAGAGAAGATCTTTATGATAAAAATCACTGGGCAACCTGTCATCTCTGCCAGTTACATTGCCTCTAATAACAAGCTGTTTTTCTATTCAGCCTCTCATGGCTATTAGTGTGTAGTGCTAAACCACCTCATCCCGAAAACGCTGGGAGATGATTTGCACTGTGCTCTCCGCCCTCTTTAGAAGACAGAGTTGTTTGTGGTGAAAGCCCTGAGCCTACTTTCCTGAGCAGCAGGACTATCACCCGGCTCGCCTCTGACTGTCCTGGTGACTTTCAGCTCCCAATCTCTCCTGCTGTTTCTGTTTCTCATACTTTAAAACGGCACTAGGGCTCCTCATCTTTCTTTTTTACTCCAGCTCTGCAGGGCACACACTGTTTCTTACGATGGCCATATGCGCACCACTTGGCACAACGAGGAGCCTGACCAAAGTCGCAGGCTCCGGTTGCCACAGTTAACAGAAATATGAAGAAAGCTGTCATACGGTATGCCTCCCAGCTCCTAGGTCAGCTGAGAACGCAAGGGAAACTCTGGCTGTATGGAGGTCAAGGGGGTTTTGTCAATATTGTTCGTTCAACCGAGCTTTCACACAGCCAAGGAGGAGACTAAAGTGGAGAACGACTCACCTTGAATGCCTATCACTAGACTCACCAACTAAACTAGCTGCTGTCACCATTAAAGTATTTTGAGCTTATATTGTTGGTTTCTTATATATGGAAAGATCTCAGAGGGGTCTAACATGGACCTAACACTCCTAGCAATTTAGAGCAAAATTATTTGTTATGCTGTACAATAAAGGTTCTACCCAAACAGAATCATAGTATCTTAGAATCATGTGGGTTGGAAAAGACCCCTAAGATCAGAGTCCAACCATAAACCCACCACTAAACCATGTTCCAAATCACCACGTCTACGTGTCTTTTAAATACCCCCAGGGATGGGGACTCCCCCACCTCTCTGGGCAGCCTGTGCCAGGGCCTGACAACACTTTCAGTGAAGAAATTTTCCTTAATATCCAATCTAAACCTCCCCTGACGCAGCCTGGGGCCGGTTCCTCTCGTCCTGTCCCTGGTGACTTGGGAGCAGAGACCAGCCCCCCCCTCACTCCAGCCCCTCTCAGGCAGCTGCAGAGAGTGAGAAGGGCTCCCCTCAGCCCCCTCTTCTCCAGGCTAAACCCCCCCAGCCCCCTCAGCCGCCCCCCAGCACACTTGTGCTCCAGACCCTGCCCCAGCCCCGCTGCCCTTCTCTGGACACGCTCCAGCCCCTCAAGGCCCTTCTTGTCCCGAGGGGCCCAAACCTGAGCCCAGCATTCGATGGATGGTCTCACCAGAGATCTCTTGTGCTCAAATGCAGATTAAGAGGATGGGATGACAAAAGGTTCTAGTTGTCCCTGGGAAAGGAAAAAACCAACAACATGCTACTCTGGTTTTCTTGAAAATGTTTCATTTATACTATGCGTATAGGACAGGACTGTAGGCAACACAGCCCAGAAGTGTCTAAATCTGCCTGGGTAGCCCGTCCTTGCCTTTCCCACAGAGATAAGCACAGAATGGGAGAAGAGGAGCAAAATGCTTGGCTACATCCCCAGGCATCAGCAAGCAGGAAGGAGATGGATCTGACACGAGATTGATGCGGACACCACACACAGTCTGATCCACTGCATGTTAAATGAAACATAAAATGAGGTCCTTCCCCACGGTGAAAAAGGCAGGCGGGATTTCTCAGCAGCAGATCTCAAGGATCAGTGCAGCTAAAGTTTTGTGAGAATTTCCAACTAAAATTCCCACTCTGGTTTGAAATGGAAACCGTACCCTTCTGCGCTAAAATGTGTGCTGCCAGCCAGCTGCTGCATTTCCAGCCTGGGTCTTTCTGACCTTTCTGTCTGACCAACTGAGTTTGGTGGAATATTTTCTGGATTTTCATCTGTGTAGCAGATCACAGACAGGTCAACCACTTTAAAGCAATTTGGATCCTTCAGCATGACAAATTGTTTCTGTTATCGAATACATGCATAATTATTACTAAAATTATATTTGAAATGGTTAGCAGGGAATATAATTTTAGCCCATGCCAAGGACTGAAAAGTCAAGAGAAAATGAACAGAGCATGTTTTAATCAGAGGAGAAGTAGTTTTCCAGCTACTATAAATAGAAAAGGCTGGAAGAACACATCCGACAAGCAGAAGAAAGTGTGAGGAGGGTAAAATTCCACAGTGTTTTGGCTTTGGACTTCAGAAGGTAGTGAGTATGAGATAGTGTGAAATACAAAGAAGCCTTTGTTGTTTACATCTGAAGTTTAAAAGTGGCACAGTGTGAATAAACAAAGGATGTTCCATGAAACACTGCAGCAGTGATGTACTCGCTCCATTTGAGTTCCAGAAACAGCATGTAAATAGAGGCATTGCCTTCTCGTTTAAAAAGAGAAGGAGGTAAACTTTAAAGCTTGCCTTCCAGAAAATCTCATTTAACCAGATCTTTAGGTTTTTGATAGGCTTTTAAGTGGTAGAAAACACACAGGCTTAATAAGACTAAGATCTGGATCGTTTAGCATTTGCTTTCAGGTTGGTTAAGCTTCTTACTGACGATAATAGTACACGTGCTTTTGGAAACATGAATTAGCTATTTGTTATCTTTTCTGGAAAAAAAGTTTTGCTCTCAAGTACAGGGATAATATCAAGCAATTTATTTTTTTTGTGCAGTCATGAATAAACCATACTGCCATGACAGTTCCACAAGTTAACTGATTATTTTACAGGAGGATGCATTACGATCATTGATAAGGACAGAATCTAAAGACACATAGATGCAGTTAGATATTCAGAATAATATTTCACGTTGAGCAGTTACACAGCATCAAACATGATTCAGGATAGTTGTGGTATCTCTACATACCTTTCGATGCAAAGATCCCCCTGTATTTGACAAATCTTCGACAAAATTTGATTTTAATTCAAAATATTGTAACTTATTCCTATTACATAGATAGAAGGTAACTTTTGATAAAGTTAAAAAAAAAAGTTATGGTTTGAATTTGCTGTATGTGAGATCTACACTGGAGTCGGCAGATGAAAACACCTTTTGAATAAGCATGTACAGTCCTGAGAATTTCCATACAGATCGGTTTGGTTTTGCTTATTTGGTGCTGAAACCAACCGATCTCAGAGCGGAAGGCAGGGGAACGCTGTCAGCTACACACTCTGAATTGCAGCGGACTCTGTGTACGCAAGGCAGCTCAGGGTACCAGAAACATGCTCAGGAGGTCGGCAAATCTGGTAAAAGTCTGACTGGTGGGAACCCCCATCCCACTGGAGCGGCATCGAAAGGCCAGAAGATGCCTCTCCAGGACATCACGAACGTCACCGTGACGCTTGTTCATCAGGCAACAGAATTAAACCCCAGGGAGGTAGCCCACGTCCCAGAACAGACCAAACTGATAAAGCACTAAAGGGAAATGGGCACAGCTGGGGTCAAACAGAAGCTGGTGATCTACTAAATCCAGAGTCACTCACTGCATCACACTGCTAGGGCTATATCCAAACATACGCTCCTCTGGAATGAGCTCCACAAAAGCGATCTAGGAAGATTAAACTGCTGGTGAGTTACTAGCACCGCTGCACATGACAAAATAAGACACAGTTAATCCAATTTCTCTAATCTCTACCCATCTAGGGACTTTCTGGTGAAGGTTTTGGTATGAACTGTGGAAATCAGTCTTCCTTTTCATCGCAAGCTGGTTCACCAAAGACAACCTAAAAAGATTTGAGTTATTCTTCAAGCTTCTAATATCCACTTCTTGCATGAGTGTCCTCGAAAGCAGATGGCTTCTGCTTACAAGCCCACAGACCAAAAGCACAGTGATACTCCTGAAGCTTGCAAATGTGTGGCAAAGAAATCGTGCTTTGGATGCTAACTAGAAAAGCAGAAATATGACCTGTGCCCTTTGCAAAGCAAGTTCACTAAAACCGCCCAAGCTCCGCGCGTATCTATTTAATACAATTACTTTCCTTCTACAGTTTTGAAAACTGGTTGCTTGTGCCTGCAGCAAAACTATTTTACCAGAAGAGAGAAAAAAATGCACTTGGCCAGAACTTCAGCTGCAAAAGCAGCGTAGTTATTTCTTTCATGCCCTTTGCCAGCCGCCGAAAATGCTGAGAGTTCAGCAGCGTGCAAGGAGGGGTGAAAACAGAAATCCTTCGTAAGGAAACAAGGCAAATCCTAGAGCTTCAGCTCCTTCACGCACCATCGCTGAATGAGCTCCCCTCGTGTAGCTGTGATCAAACCGCTTCTGAGCACAACAGAAAGCAACGTATTACAGGGGGCCTAGCGAGCTATCTTCTAACTCCTCGTACCTTTAATTAGCAACAGATTTCTTTTGCAACATACAGTGCTTTTTTTTTTCATGAGCTATAATGATTTCTTATTAAATAGGTTCACCTTAGGTTTACAGAAAAATAGCAATGAAAGAGACCTCCAGAACTTCTTTACCTCATCCACCTGCCCCAAGCTCTACCTACTTCTTCCTGGAAGAGACACAAGCTCCTCTCACACATGTGATTAGCAATCCTCCCCACAAACAGACCCCACAGGAGGGGCTGGATGTTTGAACGAGATTCGCAGTCAACAAGTTAATTTGTCAGTAAGCTTAGAAAATACGAGAACGCCTTGGACTTCAGGGTCAAATTCCACCCGTCGTATAAGCCTCCTAGCATCGACGAAATGGATTTTTGCGGCTGGAAAGGAGATTTGAATTTGGCCATTAGTAAAACAAAATACCGAACTGATTGTGGCTGGATAGGAAGCAAAGAAAATGCAGGGAATGCACTTTACATTTCAGTGAGAACCTGGCATTTGCCGCACGTCGTCCTCCTGCCAGCTACAGAGCAGCAGTGACTTGGCAGAGGTTTGATAGCCAGATGTCACCCTCATCTGGTTGTCTTGGCTCAGGCTGTTTGTTTGAAATGAACAAACAGCAAAACAGAGCGAGGAGGGGTCTTCCTGGTGCTACTTGCACGACAAGTAACAGAAGTGGGAAAGGTCTTTTGGGCGATGCTGTAGTCCTCTGGATCTGGCGTTGCTTTGCACCATTTTGTCGAATTTACAGCCCTCACCAGGCAAAATCTGGGAGGTGGAAGCAGAGTTAACAGGCCAAGAACAACGGGATACAAGGATTTGTTTGACAGCTGTCTCTCTTCGGGTGATGAATACAGAACAAATGATCTCCCCGCGTACTTCCCCAAGGCGGCTTTGAACACATTTCGGCACTCAGAGCCCTGCGCGCGTTTCCCAGTGATAAAATGCTGCAGTTATATTTCTTTGTTCCAATGCATTGCTATGTCTCTCCTCCACTGCAAATTTTCAGTTGGTTGTTTTATTTAAGAAGGGAGCTCATTTGTTTTCTGCATTTCTATTATATTACCCTAAACAATGGCAAGGAGAAAACCAGCAGGGTAGTCCCCATCTAAAACCTGCTGGCTTTCTAGTTCCTTGCTGTTTAAGCTAGTACAAGCTATTAAAGATGCACTGATAAATACAGAGGTAAGCAGTCTACATTACATAGTCCTCCTACCACATGGCCTTTTAGATACAGCAGAGGAGTCGAACTAATGGGCAAACGTGTGCCAGGGTTTTGATGCGGCAGCTAAGTCACAAATGCCTTTAGACCCAGGATGCAAGAGAGAGACGTACATACCACTCTCGCTAAGACCCCACGTGACTGACCTTATATCAGAAGGAGAATTACTTTTTAAACTGAAAGCCTGATAGCGCGCGTGTATGTTTGTATACACATCAATATGTGTGATAAGAAGGCTGCTTTGTGGCAAAACCTGCCAACAAACCCATTTTTTTGTCGCCATCTGCTAGGAAGAGAGCAAGCACCTGTTAGGAGCAGCTGCTTGAATGCAGAATGTAGGTAAGAGAAAAATCAGTTTCATTTTGGAGTTGGCCTGCTGCAGGTAGCACATGGCTCTCACCAACAAGGATGCCAAGTGGTCCTTTTTAAGCTTGTCCTAATTAGGAAGTGGCTAGCGTTATGAAATCTCAAAACTGTTCATTTAGGTTATCACGGCAAGTAGAAAGAAATGATGGGGCTCCCCCTGCCGCCCCCCCAAAACACCTCCCCAGCCTTCGTTGGGGTCTCTGCCCTCTCCCCTGCCTTTTCCTATTTTTTGAAGGAAAGCACGGGGAAAGCTTAACAGAGCATTTGGAGGTGTCGCGCATGGCTCTGTGCCTCTCTTGGCATGGCAGGCTGCATCAGGACATGTTGCTCTGAGGAATCGCAGTGTTAGCAACACCCCTCTACTCCTTCCTTCGGAGAACAACTGCTTCCCTTTTGCTGCCTCTTTTCGTCCATCTCAGTGTGGGTCCTTTGAGGGTTTTACGAGAAGGAAATGAAGGGGCTCGGTCCAAGCACTCGCTGTGATCAAGGCTATAGGCACCAAGAGATGCCAACCCTGCCAGGCTGTCATTTCTCCAGGGGAAGCAATGGGGGTCCCACCATCTAGGCAACTTGAAGTGGGCAGGAGAGACACGTTAAAGCTTTTCCCATACTCTTCCAAGTGGTATATCTGAGATCACAAGTCAGCATGGCTTCTCCCACCACACCTGACACCACGGATGGTCTCAAATCTGCTGCCCTTAATCCATGCTTACGGTACCTGTGTCTCCATTGAAGGAAGAAGGTCATTCGTTTCATCCTCTCCCAACCTCCCAAGCACAGACTGTTTCTGTCTAATTTTCTTCAGCCGGTGAATATAACATTTGTGCCCCACAGCTGAGCTTGTCTTGCACAGCCTGTGGGACGCAGCCGCTCATCTTATCGAAGTGGCCAACATCTGCCCAGGCCAGGGGGTGAAAGGGCTTTTGGTCTTAAAAAGCAGCAAGCCTGCAGGGGATTTCCCTGCTCCCCTTTACCACCCAGCACTACGTCTGGTACTCATTGGGGGAAGTATAATAGCACTGTAAAGACCTCCTACCCCTAGGTGACAGCAGCAGGAGGTTAACGGATGGGTTTCCTTTGCACAGGGAAAATTTGCAAAAGGCACTGATATTTAAGAGGTCCTTCAGGCCCAAACATCTTCCCTTTTCCTCTTTTCCCTGCTTCCTCAAGTTCTTCTTTAGCCTCCATCTCTTGCCGTCCCAACTCCTTTTTCTTACCTGCCTGCCTTCCGATTTGCCTTGTGTCACCGTCTGTGCTATGAGGATGATATTTGGCTCACATAACTTTTTTATAAGTAGCATGTCCAACTCGTTCAATCTCAGAGATTGATATTTTCTTAAATGGCAGCAAAGAACCGGGCTAAGCGTCACGGCATGCTCAAAGGTGAAAATACAGGGGCTAATGCACAAACACAGACACTGTCTTGGGAAACAAGGGATATTCCCAAAGAGTTTTGGAGGCCTCAACCTCTGCTTTCTGCATTACAGTTCAGCTGGATCAAACACTGATCAAAAAAATAAACCTGATTCCTGGATGGAAAAACACCCATCAAGATGGGGCTATGGAATCCAGAGCAAGTATGTGAGGTTGACAGAGAAATCATATTTCTTCTGCTTGTGAAGGAGTAAATTTGATCTTGATGCAATGAAACACACGTAAAATCACTCAAAGCCATCCCACAGAGTCACTTCTCCCTGCAAAGCTGCACTTTAAATTGTGTGTTTTAGAACAAATACCTTTGGTCAGGCCGGATTTTTTTTCTTAATGCAGATTTATATCTGTAAGCACGTCTGTAAGCATATAGATTCATGCCTCCTGGGACAGGCCTAATGGGCTCTGAATTCACTCTGGCTCATTTCTTCGTAAAGCGTTGGCCATACAGTGGGAGAATTGAATAGGGTCTTTCACTGACGGATGTTTTTTTTTTCTTTCGGTTCGAATTTAAATGTACAAGCTGAGATCGCGGGTTATTATTGCCGTGAGAAACAACAACAGAAAACGCAAGAGCCATAGATCAGGGAGTCAGTGACACAGAAATGTTCAAGGACAGGATGAGCTAATTAATGTTACCCTCTGCCCTCTAAATTAGTCATATATTTACTTAAGTGCTTCTGCTCACCACTAGCCGAAGGGCAGTGGTGCAGGAGCATGCAGAGAGGCTAACTCTGCCTGTCCTAGCCCCTTTCAGCCAACATAGCCCATCTGAGAGCGAGGCACACCTCCCGGTTTGTATGTTGGGATTCACTGCTGGGTTTGGGCTGTCAGGGAGGACACTGGGATGTTGAACTGCTCGGTGCTGGCTTAGCCATACCACGTAGAAGAGAATGGGAAGAAGCCGTCAGAAAGAGGGGTGCTGAGCTCAGAAATACAGTTCACGAGAGTAGAAATCAAACGTGTCTATGGCCAGGCATATGAATACCCAACCAGGAAAGCCTTTCCTTAGAAAACAGGGTCTAAATCCATCTTTGAGAGCAGCCCAAGTGCCAGTGGAGGTCTCCTGCAAAGCAAACCCACTTGTGGGACCCCGAAATATTAAAATATTAATATTCTCCACATTTTTACCACTTGCCCGCATTCAGATGAAGAACCGTCAAGTTGAGGAACAGCTAAGTCTTGGAAACAATCTGGTGAAAAGTCCTAACTCTCCTGCCTTTTCAAAAAAAGGCCTTGTTCATGCTGTTACAGTTTAGGAACTGCTGGCATCCCTGTCTCCGAGAGGAAGGGGAGCAGAGAGCTGACTGCTCAGCAGCTGAGAACGTGTGTTCTGGAAGCAGCACGCCTGAGCAGATGGTGAAATGATTACTGCCAGTAAATGTTAGAGTCCTCTTTTTTTTCCCCCCCTTTTTTTTTTTTAAACTTGAATTCTGAACAACAGGGGAAAAATAATTACAAAGAATACATGAAAGCAGCTTGATTTCCTTTCTTTTTCTTCTCTGAAAGCGTGTGTGTCTTGTTCCTTTCTAATACCTAACGCTGCAAAAAAGTGGACGTTCACTGGGGCTGCTGGATTAACATCTAGCAACAACCACTTTGTTCTGGCGAGTTTAACACGGCTGTTGCATTTAAAGCTGTGTGTTCATGGGGAAATAAGGAGGTGTAGGATCATGTGCTGTGTATAGGACCTTAAAAAGGAGATACAGGGAAAAGGAGAAAGGCTGTAGCTGAATATATTTTGTAGTCTGCAGGTAATCTTTTAAATAGGCTCTGCGCTGGCTTGTGTTACAAGCAGCACTTGGGCTAAGCGACTCTTGGGCTGTGCCTCTCCCTCACATCATCAGGTGGTTTTAATTTCCCTCTGAACCTTTCCTCATCCCTGTCTCCTCTGCCAGCCCCTGTCCAAGCTCTGCAGGCTGCAGACCCAGGCACCGGGGGCTTCCTCCTGTCAGGCTCCTGCTCCCTCTCCAATGCGCCCAAGCAGCCCTAAGCCATCCCTAATCCCATTAGCACTCTTGCTCCCCTCTCCCTGTCCCAACTTGCTCCTTTCTTTCCCCCTCTTAAAATCTGATTGCTTTCTTTTTCGCCTTCTAGCCAGGCTGCTCGTTCCTCCTCACTGCACTGGGTGCCGTTGCTTTAAAACCCCAGGAGAACCCAGCTCCCCAAACATCAGCCGCGATGGTAAGGAGCATCCCTGGCACTTCGGTAGCGGCGAAAAGCAAGCTACGGCACCGGGGCACGCACAGTCAGAGCAGCACGACACTTACCCCGCAGCATCTTTTGAAGGCTTCAGCTGTTAAATGCTGTGACATCTCTCCCAAATGTGTGGGATTTTTTTAAAAATACGCCTGTAAATTAAGAGAGGCTAATTTCCACAGGAAGATCAAGGAAAAAAAAAGAAGCAGAACATGCGCAAAAAACGCCCCCTTACCGAATTTCAGATCTCTGCTCTGCAGCAGGGACGTAACAGGGCTCCTCGTAGACAGGCTGGGAGAAATATTTTAGTATTGAAAACAACATGTTTTTCTCCAGCTTCCTTCTCTGAACAATTTTGGCTGGATCTTTAAAAATATCAGTCTGAGGAGGCAGAAAACTGGCATGGAAAATGTCACACACCCCACACCCCCCCAAATTAATGTTTGCTTAAGTATCAATCAACGGAGGAAAAGATTTCTGTGAGGAACTGTCAAACATCCCCAAAATGGGGAGCACCCAGCTCCACCTGTAAAACTGAGGTTGGAAGTGACTTCTCTTCAAGCCATTCACTAACAGAGTCAACCTCTGTTAATGCAGAAGCATTTTGTTTTTAATGTCTCCCTGAGCAGTCAGTAAAAGGCGACTGGCAGCGGGGCGGCTCCATCTAACTCCTCTACAGGAGACGTAGCAGCAGGTACACGCTCAGCCCCTCCTGCATAACCTGAACTTAGGAGCATGGGCCACTCCACAGTCAACATCGACAGATATCCACCTCCAAAGGGTAGTTCAATCCTCCTAATATTTGCCTTGCCATCCAGAGGTGCCTATACTGCTCCACTGACTACAGAAGACCGCATGGTTTCTACGTTCCTGTGCTAAGCGCATCAGTCCGGCGCCAAAATTTCTGACGGTGAGTCTGGGTCAAAGCAAATCAAATTTGCAGTTAGAAGATTGAGACTTCCCTGGTGTTTATTTGTGACCATATAGGAAAATGAATGGCCATAATCTGCTAAATTCTCAAAGATTATTATTATTAGCCATGAAACTCCGTTCTCTGAAAGTCAGGCGTGATTTTTCAAGGTGAAACCTAATAGTAGTTAAAGAAAAAGATTTTAATTTCAGTTATAATAATTTTGAGGCTTTGTAGGGATATTTTCAATTATAATCACAGCTCTTATCCCTCGACAGTTTCCAGGAAAGAAAAGAGAGGAGTAATTGAAATCTTGCATCTTCATTCAAAGACTTCACCACTTACCAAACAAAACTGAAATGAAGGGTGCCAAGAAAGTCAGCAGTGGACGCCTGCATGAATACTTCTCTCCTTGAGATACAGCACTTGTATCAAGGACATACACCATCAATAACAACAACAGCAGCATTTGTCTTTGCAATTTAACTGTATTCAGAGCCCGCTACTTCAAATGCTCGCTTAAATAGTAATAGCATAAATGGAGTCGGACAGACACTGGTCCTTGTAGTTAGGCAATACTAGCTTCTGAGTTCAAAGGCTGAGCGTTTTAGCTGTGTAATAACGGATAGTATTACAAAGTATTGTGATGAAAAGCAAATATTCCTGCACATGAAAATACCCTGTTCCCACAGAGCGTGAACCCGGCTTTGTCGTTCTTCTCTACTGTATCTCTGCGAGTTGAAGAAAAACACTTGTGACACTTGTGGGGTAGCACTTCGTGCTAAGTTACTAGGGAACAGGACAGGTTTGGGGTTGGGTTTTGGTTTTATTTGTTACTTCACCTACCTGAGGACATTTAGGTTTAAGATCAACAGCGCAAAGCCAGGTAACGCAGGAGTACTTTAAGTGCGTATGTGAAATACCCAAGCATTTCTTGGCTGATCAATAAAATAAAAATCACCAGCAACTGAGGAAGCGTGCAAGGGATTTAATTCGGTTTGAAAATGACACATTTTCAAGGTGATTTCCACTTTCACCAGGAGTGGCAATGAACTTGCCCGGCCCAGAAGCAGCTCTGAATCTCTGTTTTGTTATCCTAACTCAAAGCACATTTGCCTGCCCATTAAAAGCACCAGCCTTCAGCTACTGAAGGTTTCTTATTATCTTCTCCGAGCCTCGCTTGGTGAAAGGTAAATACCCCAAACAGTTCTTTCTTTATAGGGTTTATAGAGTGATATCGTGTTCATCAAGAACAAGGCCAAACTGTAGTCCAAGACCTCTGTACAACCCCAAAGGTATTATATTGTTTTCATGATTCCCCCAAGACCATTCAGAAGCCGCATAAAGTAAATGTGCCTGCGACGGCTGTCTTTGCAAGCACATGCTGTCTGATGCCTATTTCATAGGATTACAAAGTGAGGCGTACAGACTTTATTAAAAATACCACCAAAAAAAAAAACAACCAACCAAAACAAAAAAACCCAGTTGCTGTCAAATCCTTTGTGGTAAAAATTAATTTGTGATCCCACAAAGTCAACACAAGCTTTATGAGTCTCTAGATGAGAGGTTGGGGCAGGCCCCTTCCCTGCCTGTGCCCCCATTTGCCCACTTGTAAAGCAGAGGTCACAACATCATGGCCTATGGGAGAGAGGCTTCACGGCTAAATTGTGTCATATGAGGACACTGCTCGACCTCATGAGTGCCTCAGCGTTGCCTGACCTGGGGAGGAGTCTCAGGAGATGCAACCAAGAAGACCACACGTATTTTTGCTGGAAAAAGTGGCGTATCTCATGCCAACCTTCCACTTTCCTCCCCTTTGGTTCGGACGCATCCCATCCCTCACCACGACAGAAAACCCAGAAAGGCTGAAGCTGAGTGAGCCGAGCATTACCGAAAGGATAATCCTGTTGCCTCTGCAGCGACAACTCCTAAGCTGCAGCTCCTGGGAACTTAAGGAGGTATTTCAACTTTCAGCAGAGCTTTGCTCTTCACCTTTATCTAGTTAGTGCTTCTGAAGTGGTTTGAGAACCTGGGGCAAAAAATACAGTATGAAGCTTAGACTAATTCCACATTGGTCTATTGTGCCTGGCCTCTTAGTAAGTATAATTTATAGAATTCCACTAACATAAATGCATTCCAACCATCCCTGCCCCCCAAAAAGGAATCAATTGAAGGAAAATGGTCCATGACAGGAAAGAATGAGAGATCGATTAAATATTTAAAGTGTTACTGTAAGTGAACAAGACGCATAAGCCAGGTCAGTAATGAGCTTCCCTCTAAGCCACTGGGAACTTACATTAATGCTGCACTTGACTCCTGCAGGTCTCTCCCACACGCCAGCAAAACTCACACAAGTTGCCAAGCAGACACATCGTATAAAGTGGTGTGTTAGCCTGTGTGCATGTGCAAGATGGGAAGAGAGAGATTTAACTGCTTCTGCACATCCAGGGTAGTAAAATAGGAGATGACAAGAATCAGGAAGAGGTTTCCTTCGGATCTGGGACTGATTTCTAGCAACAATAAAGTTAAAGGTTGGACTAGGTGATCCCTGAGGTCCCTTCCAACCTGGGATCCTGTGATTCCTAGATTGTGTGATTCCTGGGATTCCTAGAACAGTTTCTGATTCTCTTAAAGAAATTTCACAAAGCGTAGAATAAATGGATTAGGCAGGTCCCCTTACCATTTAGAAAGAAGAGATGTTGGAATTAACACTCATTTCACTATATTTTTCCAAAGGAATTCATTATATTAGGTGTGTAAACTGTCTCCCGCTCTTAGTATAGCCCAGCTACAGAAGAAAGGCCACAATACATACAAAAAACCCCACCGCATTACAGATGACTAACATGTTTGCCTTGGCTACTGTGACATTTAAGCTCAGTTCAGACTACCAGATACAGGAGACGCAGACCTTGAGTCCCTCAATACTCAGCATGCATAAGCAGACAGAACATATCTGACAGATCGCTACAATACATCACATTAAGCACTATTAGTGTCCATGGGAGTTTCCCAGAATGGACAGCGTTAATAGTCCTTCTTAATATTCTGGAAATTTTTGACTCAACAGCTCTGTTGTGTCTTGTAATACTAGAACTACTTAAGTATTTGATTTTGCGCCAGATGGGAAACTGTTTGTGATAAAAGTAAAGATGCTAATTAGTACAAGGACTCTGGCTAAAGGAAAGATGACAGAAAATCACCCTGAATTAGAGCAAGATTAGGCCGGGGGAAGATTAAAACTAGAGTTCCTCAAGGAACATTCTTAGGACTAATCCTGTTTCATATGGTCATTCACTACTTTAACACAGAACAACAGAAATTGGTTGACAAAATACGGACGTGCAAAAAGCCACCACGGTATCACACGGTCTGCACAGACTTTTGCAAGTCATCCTACTGTCCCGCAACAGAAACACCTGCATTTCCAGCTTTCCTGATGGACATTTGCCCAATCTTTTCTCACCTCTGACCATTCTTATTGCTCTGCTTTACACCCCCACCACCTGATCTATGTTTCTGTTGAAGGACATCACCTACAACCATGCACGGCAGAACGGCTACGGCTTTGTGAGAGCTGAATAAAGCAGGTTTACTGCATATGACGTGTAGGGTAACTTCATAAATATACATCCTAGGATGTATTTGCATGTTTTTCCAAGAGAAATGCATTGTTGGGTCCCATTAACCGTGCTCATCCTAAATCTATTCCTATAAAAGGCCTCCTAGCCTTGCTGTTTTCCGCTCCAAATACATGCAGTTAAACTCGCTTGCCTAGGCCCTGTGCAACTCCATTCAATGCATCTTTCTACTCTGACACAGCATAAATGTCAAAACAATTGTTTACTTCTCCGACTACAGTTTTCCAGCAAATTTCATACTGACTTTACAGTAGTTTCATGTAGACCTTGTTGACTTAGCTTGCTTACAAGAATGTCATGAGGGGCAGTGTCAAAAGCAAAGATATATGACATCTACTACTTCTCTTCTGTCCACAAGGCTTTTTATCCTGTCCTAGAAGGAAATTAGATTAGTTTGATGTCATTTGCTCTTGACAAGTCCATGTTCACCGTCACTTAGCTCCTTGTTATCTTCTGGGTGCTTGCAAAGGCTTTGATTATTTGTGCCAGTATATTTCTAGGAATTAACTTGGAGTGGTTGATCTCTACATTGTCAGGCCCTCCTTTCCCATCTAGTATTAAGACAGGCACCAAATCTGCCTTCTTCCCGTCCCCCAGTACCTCACCTGTCTCCTGCAAGTTCCAGCCACTTGTAACTGCTAACAGCTCTGAGATCAGTACAAAGAGAATTGAAATATCATAGAAAAACAACCAACTGATCTTGAAGACTGGAGCACTTAGAAACGGATTAAAATGGAAGGCTTCAAATCCAGACATAAAAAGCCAATATATTAGGCTATTAAGAAAAGAAAAAAAAAGCTAAGAAGGAGAGAACCCCCCCTTTTATTTTGGTAACGTTTTGTATAATGACTGTGAAGTTATCGCTGCTTCCTTTGCTATCAGCCACATCTGCTCCAAGGCAACTAAGCACCCTCCCTTTCAAATTTTCAAATTAATTAACATAAGTTACACTCACAGATATTGTCCTCAACTTATCTTCTTCAGTAGCATAGTAAGTATACTTACCTTGAAGCACACTGTTTCTACCCAAAGAACCCCATTAGCTCCTGAAAGATTGCTTTATTCAATTATATCCACAGAGCTAATAAAACACAATATGGCTACAGCCATACAGGTAAATTAAGCTGTGCCAGGCCATGGGCAGAGGAACTCAATCACCAGAACTGCGAAGCTTTTATGGCAGCCCATGGCATGCTTTTAGCCCACACCAGCTAGCACTCTTTCCCATGTTTTCCAAACACGGTTTCGGAGAGCGTCGTCCAGGGATCATTCCCAAAGGCACTTTGCAAGTGGCCACCCTGTTTCCAAAAGTAAACCTGAAAGAAGCCAGACTCTGCCTTCAAGGTTTGCCCCACTGACATGATGCACCCATTAATAAGACAAGTGCAATCCAGGGATGCAGTCATTCAAGAAATCTCTCGGAGCGAGAGAGGTAGGTTAATCATTTCCCTCCGTGGCAGGGTATACCACAGCAGCCTGCTAGTGTAACTGTCTAGAGCATTTCCTACGTGGTTTATGCACATTACAGAACTTTTACACAGCATAACTTCAGAGGCTATTTTGGGGCATCTCTTAATCCGTTCCATATTAGCACTGTTGTGTTTTCAGGTTTTTTTTTTTCCACTTGTACATTATCAAGCAGCTTAAAACATTGTTCCATTAATTTATCTGCTGATTACATGAGCTAGGGTAAGCAGGCTTCAGTCATTTTTCATTGTGATGACACTTTGGCTCTGGTATTTACATCCATTTTCTGCCATTAAATAATATTTGCAGCTAAGCCCTTCAGAATTATGTGATTTCCACCTCCATGATACGTATGTCTCATGAGCTGACCTCCGCTATTAATGGGTGCTGCTGAACCGCAGCCTGCATGGCAGGCTGCTGACTTGCCAAGATTTTGGGGTGAAACTGGCTATCAACAGAAGCTTTTCTGGCAAGCCAGCTGGACCTATCTGAGGTTCTCACCTGCATAGTCTTCTGACACTAACCCTCAGCCCCTGCTCTTCGGCAGCAGAACATTATGCTTCACTCTAGGCCAATTTGTCCCATCTTGTTGTCGACTCATTGCTCCATTCAGGTATTTGTGCTGTAGCAGGGAATTTGCAGCGTTACTTTTGCCCCAGCTGTCACCGTGGCACACAGCGCCCTACCACGTATTCCGGCAAGAGGACACGTTAGTCAAAGCAGCAACGCAGACGAAAAGCACACTCAAGCTCCCAGTGTAAGTACATTTCTAACCCTCTGTGGTTTTAAGCTCCCAAATTGTCTATGATCAGCTTTGTTGTGCCGTGATTTTGTAGTGGTTGGCATAAAGAATTAATCCAACAGGCAGTGACTGACGGCTTTCTTCTAAAAAATTGTACCATCTGGCAAAGAAGAATTGCCATACCGTGTTATCCTCACCCTCTACAGCATTTTTGTACTCTGCCCAAGGCCAGTGAGCAACCAGCAGATGTGGACAGGGTTTGTGAGAGAATCTGAACCACAGATGTGGCTAAACTGGCCGTGAAGAAATGTAGGCTGTAAATTAAAAGGCAAAAATTAATTTAAAAAAAAAACCAAACCCTTTTACTCTCAGAAAAATGAAGTTAGGAAATAGCCCCCCAATAGGAATAGCTGATAGAAAAACCTCACTAGATGTTAAACGGGATTTGATTTGTTTGTGGGGAGGATTCGATGAGATGGTTATCCACAGTAACAAGGAACCAGATTAGATGACCTAGGGAATTCTTTCCAGACCCAGGTTTCTGTTCTTTTAAACTACGTGCACGGAAAATGCAGTGCTCATTTCTGAAAGGAAAACGCGCTTTCCTGTAGCTCTGACATGTATACGGGACTCTTTTTTTTCCCATCTGCAGCAGTTCAGAGAGCTATTTAATGTGTTAAATGCTGCTAAACTATGTCACCTATGGCATTTTTCTGCTTTCCAGTAGATGAAAAGGCTTCTGTTCAAAAAGAAAACTGCAATATGTGCTGCATGAAATGCCAGCTGGGGGTGGAAGAAGAGAATGTAGTGATGGCAGATACTTGATTTAGCTCTGCATCAATAAAACATCCAGATTTATAAGAGAGAATGTGATGGAAAATGTCTTAATGGAACTACATTTGTAAAAGTACATTGGTCCACTCACCTGTAATTACTTCAAGGATGCTCTGCTCTACTCCTTGTGACACCAGCAAATCTAATGCGGCAGCCTCAGCCATTCGTATTTAGCCACTAGCAAGTTCATTCACCAGATACATGCACCAGCTCTTCGACATACTAATGATTCCTCAAGCATAAACGTCATGAAATATCATAGTATCAATACTTATGCTCTGTGAATGCATAAAGTGTTCCTGAATTGCTGTGGTTAAAAAAATGGCATCTTACACTGGCACGAAAGGAGTGATGTTTACAGTGCTGGGTAGTCTGCGTTCTTACAGACAGGGAATTAAGGGCTAAGTCTTAAATGCAGACTTAGATCTTACCCATTCAAAGCTGTCACTGAAATCAGTGTGCCAAATAGTGAACTCAATGGTTTTCAGGCAAACTTCCATTGCATTCAGATAGGGAATACGACCCATAAGGTTTGGCCCAGCAACCATTTTGCTAAAATAAAAGCTTGTCAAGGTCTGAGCGAGGGCTTCCATAGCTGGCCCTATCAACTGTGTCAAATATTCAAAATCTGTACTCATCCTTCTGTTTTTTTCTCAGTTGCAATGAAGCTAAATGGGTTACATTCAGCTGGTTTTTGACTATTCATATGTGGGCTCTTAATCAATAGCTTTTATCGTCAGGTCATTTGAATTGGCTCTGCCTGTCAGTCAGTGTGGATCAAATGACAAATAATAAATTGTTCCCTTTTGATAAACTGTTCTTTTTCCTGTACCCAAAGAAAGATTGTTGCTCTTCACCATCGTATATTAGCAAAAGCACTTTTTAAACTTACAACCTAGAAAACCTAACTCGGCCTCAGTACCCTTGGAGGTTAGTGAAACATCATATGAACCATTGCGCTAGTTAAAAATAAACATGTCTGTAAAACAAGCTCAGGTGCTAACACAGGCTGAACAAATGAGCAGATGCAGCTGAAATCACAGAATCACAGAAGGGTTTGGGTGGGAAGGGACCTTCAAAGGCCACCCAGCCCAACCCCCTGCCGTGAGCAGGGACACCTTCAGCCAGAGCAGGTTGCTCAGAGCCCCGTCCTGCCTGGCCTTGAGTGTTCCCAGGGATGGGGCATCGACCGCCTCTCGGGGCAACCTGGGCCAGGCTTTCACCACCCTCAGTGTAAAGATTTTTTTCCAAATATCCAGTCTAACAGACAGTGCTGCTCAGACCTCTCCCATTCACTCTTGATCACGCACTCCCAACTTCCTCAAGTCGGTGCTGGGGCTCCTCTTATCTTCTGGTCAACTCGCCCAGGGAATTGTATCAGTGGAAAACTAAACTGCAGACGAGTACAGGACATTCTGCCAGTTTAATTCTCTGAAGTGGCTCGGCACGGTCTCACGTGAGTGCTGGTGAAAAAGAAGGGGTGGAAGGGGACAGCAGAAGAGAGGAGTCAGGATCACCTCTTCCAACAGCAGACGGTTGTGCGAGTTGCTTGACTGCGACGTGCGACTGCACCTGAAGCGTCTGTTCCTCCCCCTCCTCCTCCTCCTCCTCTCTTTGCTGCAGCTCAGACGTAAGGCCTTTGATGTCAGCGGAGTTATTTTGGTGCAAACTAGGCGTGAAGGGAAAACAAGCCGCGGTGTCCTACATAGCAATCTTCTGGCAGAGGTAGTGATAGTACTGGAGAGTCCTGACTCAGAGCCTCAGCGTTTCGCATTCACAGAAATTTCTTCTCTAAAGTTTACATCACATGGCAGCTTATCGGCCTTATTATTTTGGTACCTGGCAATCAGTTTTTGCAGCTGCTGCAGCTCCCCTCTTTACCAGGAGTATAAATATAGCAGAAGACAATATGCAGGATACTACCGGTGACCAGAAATTAACTATGGCTTTATAAAAAAAAATTATTACTTTGTTCTTATTGTATTGTAACAGAAGGATGTTAGTGACTGTGGGGTGTTTTCTTATCGTAGGGTTTTTTTCACAATATAATAGTGCAGCCTCTCAACCATCCTTTAAAGGTTTGTGGTAGGAAAGTGAACCTAAAGCCTCCCTTTCTCCTCCACCAGCCACAGCCATGTCCAAGCAGGGTTCAGGGCAAACATTCCTCCTCTGCCTGGCCAGGCTTCCCTATGGCATCTAAATCTCTCTTTATCCCATGTCATCAGCCACCATGAGGTCCTGTAAATCCTGCTGGGGAGTGGCACGAGGCTCCAGCTCCTCAGATTATGGAGGTTCCTGATCTTTAGCAGAAGACCTGGACTGTGCAAGTCCCAGAACAAGCAGTAAGACACCAGAGCAAGGCCCTCAATGGCTGGGATTTGCTAGTGGGCTTATGAGAACCTGGCCTGAGCAAGAGGTCTCCATCCCAGCCAGGTCCAGCCAGGTGGATCTTCAAAGCCTGTTCCACTGTGCCTGAAAAGTGCTGGGGTTAATGGGATACAGAGAAAAGGGTCCCTCTCTCCTTAAGTCTGCTCCAAATCTCCAAGAGAAGAACTCTTCTCTTCCAGAAAGCAGGTGACACATTTCTCAGAGCTGCTCTTCCTCCCCAAGCAGTGGCAGGGACACATTTTGTGATCCATCTACTGAAGGAGTAGAATATGAGATTCGGTGAAGAAAGAATGACGATAGCCCAAATGTCACAATCTTCCAGCACCTGGAGCTCAGAATTTTCCTCCTAATACCTTTGGAAAAGGAAGGATCGGCAGCCTGGGCACTCAGGCTCCCTTCCTAACCTGAAGATCTCATCTCCTTCTCCAGTCACCTTATCTCCAAACTTGCTGGCTGCCTGGCTTTCTCTGATCACACCAAAGGACACTGACCCATGCTTTTTCCACACCTCATCATGTTTAGGCTGAGGGAAAGGCACACCTTTCCTCCTGCCACATGAACTAGAACTCCAGAAAAGCTGTAACAAAGTCCACATCTAGCAATACAGTTATCAAAATGCCAGTAAATCAGCCATGGCCACCACGGTGTGACAGTGACGGACACTAGGTGAGGATCCAGCCTAGATGGATGCCATCAGAGCGATGGGCTGGGTGGACCCAACACATCTGGTCCTGCATTTTTACTGTCTGTACAATTTTCAGCCTTCCAGAACAACAGAGTGGGTGAATGAAAATTGGCCACATGATGGTAGAAAGCTGATTATAATTCCCTGTCCACAGAAGAGACCCAATTCTAATCTGATTCCTGCTTGTTCTGGATCTACATCTATAGATACAATTATTCCAGGTCTGCATAGGTAGAAAGTGTCAAGGACCACGAAAATGCCTTAAATATCCATTAAACCCCATTTGTGCACACTCCAGTCTCCTATTCACACCTATGTAGACTTTTTATTGATCTGATAAGAATTATTATTATGAGGAGTGGTCTTGGGAGACAGATGTAAATATGTTTTTGTGGGAATGTGGCTTTGTGCAAATTTCAGTACAATACATGTCATAGCCTTATATCTCCTCAAGTTGCCCCAAAATCATCTCACTGATATTTTGCCTACAGCCAAGGCACCTCTGTCTCTTGGCCAATCCTGCTTGGTAACAAAGCGTTGGTACACCGATAGCATCTTCATGGGTGTTTGGTGCACAAAGAACGTCTGGAGGTGAGGAAAATCCCCTGATGCTCTGAGAGCACAAGGATGAGAAGATGCTTTACCTCTTCCAAAGGGAACAGAACTGCCATCATAGTTCACGGTCCCCACCAACCCTCCCACGTTCAAACAGAGGGTGCTCACGCGGCCGCCCTCCCCGGAGCATAGAAAATAACTCACACCCCCAAAAGCAGCTTGACAAGTCTGCTGGCAGGCACAGGGTAATGGACCCCAAGAGCGACAGTCTTGCCATTATTTCCAGCGCCACCTCGCTACTCCACCTTTGCCAAGTGCTGCACATTGATTTTAGATTTTATTATTTAATGTGGATCTTCCATCTGCAAGGCTGTGCAGACTTGTGACTTTTACACCTGAGGTGCTGGAGCTGGAAGATGGTAGCACAGCCAGAAAGGCAGATTAAAGAGCAAGCCGGCAACACTCCACCTAGGATGCCTGCTGTGAATTCACTTCTTTCTTTTTAAGAAGTTATAAGAGGAAACATTTGCAGTGTGTCTCAGCGACATCTCGGAATAATCCCCACTGAGCCCCTTCCCCACCGCTTCTTAAAAAGTCACTACCTACCCTTATGTTTGGGAATCTGTTTCTAAGCAGCTTTACCTCATTTCAGATAAGTCTTTCATTAATGGAGCTCCAACATCCCCAGCAGCAAAGTTATTAATGTATTCTAGGTCACTTCCCCAGACCATATTTTCCTCCCCAGTCCTAACCAGTTGCTCTACGAAACAGCATGTTGCAGAGCAGCAAAACAGCCTTAGCCTCTTTTTGTTTCCAATCAGAGCAACGCTCTTCTGATTTCGTATTTAGCTCACGTCTGCCAAAAAGCAGCACGTTCTCTGATACTGGATAAAATAATGCACGGCCCAATTTACTAATACGATATTATAAATTAGAATTATAAATGTGGATCATAGCTGATGTCACTTCAATTCACATCATGCAGATATCATCAAAACAATGCATCTTCCGTGAAATAATTCAATATCCTCAAGTAGCAGGAAAGGGACTATTTGCTTATAACATGCACCTCTCCTTTATTTTAATGTAACATTAAATATGCACAGTTAAGCACTCAAAAGTCAGGAAATGAGAAATGCAAAGCCCGTAGAGCTTTAACTCTGCCTCCTTGAGGATATTAATTATGTTGTCATCTTTTATCAGATCATTGCATACTGTTTCTTAAATAATCTTTTTCCGCAACCTTTCACACATCTACACATTCCAGAACAGCCCGGGATGGCTCTGCTAGAGACCACAGCGATTTATAACACCGAGAGGACAAGCTGAGGGATTCACATTTCAACGCTGCCTTTGACTTCCTTGGCTTCCCACAGTTAAAATGGGCAACTTAAAATGTTAAAATACCCCTTGCGTTTCACTGTTGCTCGTCCCGAGATCGAAGCGGCGCTCCCTGGGCTGCAATCTGTTTCCGTCTGATGTCAACATTTCGGGTGCCGTGCGATGCTCAGAGAGCTGCAGTCCCCCTGCTCGCACCCTGAGAAGGATGCGCTCGGGCACCGGACAGGGGTACCGGGTACCGCTTCCGCATACTCGCAGCACGGCTGCTGTAGATGAAAAAGCTGTGAAGGCATCGGACCCTTTCAGTTCCTGAATCTCCCGGTGTGTTGGGGAATGGACTGAATTCAGGATTATACTGAAAATGGGAGTTTTTAAAGAAAAGTAGTTTTCATGTTTCCCTCAAAACCTTAGAAGTAGTCATCAGTTATCTCAGCATCACGCACGTGAAAATGTAGTTACGACCTTCAGCTGATCTTCCACTGTTATATCAGTGGGAAAACATAGTAAATGGAGTTCTCTTAAGCTACGGGACCCTTTAAACCCTCTTCTTTGCAATATTTTAGGGATTGTTCTGCAACTTCTTTTTACTGCTGTGCTGTATGTCTCCCAGTGAGAGGCAAAATAACTTCTTATTTAGGTTCACCTTTTTCTTTTAAGAACACTAATATGACTGAAGACATGCCTACAAGCGTATTCAGGCTGCATCCAAACTGCCCTGCAATAACACCCTCAGAGGCGTCTGTGAGACCACGCTCCCCAGCCATCCACCCAGAGACAGTTTTGGGGTGCCTGCTCGCTCATCTGGTCACATGTGGACAAGGGCTCCCAGGCCTAAAGATATTCACCAGAGACCTAGACCTAGACCTAGACCTAGACCTAGACCAAACTCTTGCCTGGACCCTGCCTGAAACATCCAGACTATACCTAGAGTAGTAAATTGGGTCGTGTATGGGAAGACCCAGGAAGTCCTCTATCACCCCTGGCTGCTCATGTCTATAGGGTATGGATCTGATAGCTTGCACAGCGAGGACACTCAAGCTCTAAAGCTACCTCCAGAGAAGACAAAAGGGCCACACAGAGTAGCTCAGTCTTGGGGAGGCCTTTACAAGCTGCTGGCAGGCCACCGATCTGATGGGACTTCCGTCGGCTAAGAGATCACAAACGCAGTTAGATTCATCACCTAACAATAAGCTGGATCTCTCTCCCCTGGTAGTGACACCCACCAATACACAGGACTGTCAGTCACGCCCACAGACTGCCAAGTAATCAGGTCTTCACCAATTTCTCCCCTTCTCTGTGGCTCTGCTCCAACGCCAATCCTGCAAACCCAATGAAGGAGCGTTCCCATTCCCCAAGTATCACTAGCAACACAGAACATCATGAATAAATAGGCCACTGGAGACCATCCTACACGTTATCCTGTATATCCTACATATCCTACATATGGCATCCAAACATGGTGTTCTCAGTGAGGTGCATCCAGCAGAACCACTTGCAGCATGAAGCTAGGCAGGGAGCACCCTTGGTGTTGGATCTCAGGAGGATAACAGTGCTACCTCCTGCTATGGCGAGACTTCTTGCTTTTGACCTCTCTTGAGATTCCTGCTGCCTTTTTTTACTTCCTGACTCCTTGCATGAAGCAACTTGGCAAAGCATGCAGAGGCAACGAGGTCAGAGTGGATGTGGAGGAGTCAAAGCAGATGTCCCTGCTTCTCTGGGACAATACCTGGAGTTGAGGGTTACGCTTAGTACAGAAAACCCAGGTATGGAAACAGGGTACGATGGGGCTGCTGAGTTCCCCGGCAGGAGTTTGTGGCAGTAGATCAAATCTGCACATGTGCTTTATCGGTGGTGCAACATGGACAAGAATGAGGACCTCTGAATCCAGTCTTCAGGTCTTCAGTACAAACGCAGAGGTGACCCCAACACCATCCCACTGGCAAGCCCTGGGAGTACGTGAAAAAAAGCAGCGTGGATCTTCTAAAGCCACTGCTGACTGCTGCTTGGTCTAATAAGGGCCAGCCCTATTAGCAGAAACAGATTTTTACTTTCTAGAACAAAGTTGATGATGAATCTGAATCCACAGACAAGGCAACCTTTAGAGAACAGCAATTATAAGTAAGCACTTTGCTGTTTGCTAATAGCACATACTCATAATGAACCTCACTCTATGAGATTAATAAGCCAGAGGCATGTGTCTGTCAGACTCAGTACTAAGTAACAGAGAAAGCACTTAGCTAGTTGAGAAATAAAGGTACTGCATGAAAGCTTTTCAGTTCAGAAATACTGTATATATAGTAACAAGTGTTAGCAAGCAACAAGCAAAGAACAAAGGTGAGGAAGACGAAGGGAGAGGAAGACATGTCAGCAAACAAAAAATAAGAAATTTAAAGCATAATCAAAAGAATGGAGAAGGAATAGAGGAAAACATTGTCCAGTCCTTACATCACGCTACTTTAAATGGGTGGCCCAGATTTCTGCCAGTAAACAAAGCGATCCTGGAGGCCAGCTGGTCCAGCTAACTGAGCTAAATGTCCAGGCTCTTCTGGGTAGAGCCCTCATTGCTTTGGGCCAAAACCATGACAAGAAGCCCCAGGAACAATTTCACAGCATGGAAGACGTCGGGACATTGCTCAGGCTCAGGGCTGCTGGTATAGGTAGAGCCATGGGGTCCAGCTGGGTGAGGCAGACCCTATAAAGGAGAAGTGGCTCCGAGGGGAATGGTATCTGTAGGCTGTGTGCCTCGTTGCAGTGCGAAGGGAGTCCTTCCCTCTTAGTTTTCCCCATAGCTAATCCTTCAAGAGCAAAAGTGGCCAGATACTACAGCAACCATTGGCAGGAACAGGTCCAAAGACAAAATGTAGCTTCTATTCATTGCCACCAAGAAGGGATGAGACAGTAGCATAAGCACCGAGTATCCCTCTTCTCCTTAAAAGGGAAAATTCATCCCTACATCAGAAGAAGGACAAGAATCCGAGGAGTGAACAAAGAATAGGCTTCTTGGATGGTTTTTTTTTTCCCATTTATTTAATCCCCTCCACATCCTTGTTGGCCTCACAGAACAAGCCCAGAGCACACCAACCCGGAGGCCAGTGTTTTGCCCCCTGTGATGGCTAACAGCCGATCCTCTGGCACATGCAGAAAAACCCAAATCGATACCGAATGTACCCACCCACCTGAGTTCCCCTGCACACATTTACGCTTGCTCCCAAAAGGCCAGTGTTACCATAAGAGTTACTGGGCTTTTGCTGAATATAAGGATTACAGTTTCTTTTTTTCTTATCATAAATTGGCCTGATACTGCAGACTTTGTCTTTTTTTTTTCAGTATAACTCTTTTTTTTTTTTTCCAAAGGAGATAATTAAGAGAAGCGCTGCTAATTCTCCTTTGCTATTAACAGAGGGAGAAAATCTGTTTCAAGTCCTTATTTGTCAGCGCTGCTCTAGGCCACCAGAGAGAGAAAGAAGCAAAACCCTGCCTGATGCCAACACCATTCTGAGCACAGTCACAGGAACTGAAACTATAACCACATTGCTCAAAGGGGCCATAAATAAAGGTCACCGAAGTACCCCTGCCTTCTGCCCCTTGCTCCCACAACACAGTAAAAACATACCACCCCTGTTCTGAACATCACATGTTGAAAGTGGTCTTTCCCGTTGCTGGAACACGCTGAGAGTTTGGTAGCTTCGGTAATAAAATGTGTTCAACACTAAGGACCACCAGCCCCGGGTTAAAATACCCATTGACAGATTAACACAGCAAGGAAAACCACTGAGGCTTGAGATGGATGGAGTATTTCTCAGTCTTTAATGAGGGAGGCAGCAGACCAATCCATCTATGGACTGGATATGGAAAGAGCAAGACAGGCTCGGCAGCCCCATGGGAACTCAGTAAATAGGAGCACCAGAACGTTATAGGTAATTCCTCACAACGCTGCTAAAGTCCTCAAAACTTGACCACGTTACAGTCTTTGTCTGACGCAAATGCCCCAAACTAACTACTATTCGCTCCCTTCCAGTCACTGTTTGAGAAGCGAACTGGTGCTGCACACACAGCCGTTTCGGCAGTTTAACTGCAATTCCAAAAGCGAGCCCTCCGTTACTCCAGCGTTAGAACAGGCCGGCTACGGAATGGCGACCTTAACTCACCCACCATGCCCGGGGCTTTCAGCACGCATCGGGCACAACAGCCACCACAACCAGAGCCGGGCTACCGTAGAGTTGCTTTTAGGATGAAGAAATAATTTCATCTTATGGTGGTACAAATTCCTTTGGACTCTGCAGTATCACTTGGGAACACCTCATCCTTAAGAGTCTCCATACAGATGTGGAAATAATTTTATATTTTGCACTTAATGGTGGGTACGGAGAGGACTCTTTTCAGGGAGGCCACATAACGTAGAGTCTTTGAAAATGAAATATTAATACTTCTACCTCCTTTTTGTTTCACAGTGACTTCTCAAGGCCCGATCCCAACCCACTGACTTCCACAGGAGCTGAACTGCTCCCCACAGAGCATCTCTACAGGGATGGCAAAATTAGTCCCGCTTTTTCTTTTTTTTCCTTCTCCTCTGGTTGTCTCTTCATTGAATATTTAAGGCATACACCACATGGAGGAACCAGCAGCTTCCCACCCTCATGCTGAACTTTGAGGCGTCATTAAGAATTATACACAGGCTCTTCCTCCACGTGAGCCCTGAACCCTGAACAAAAAGCTACGATTTATATTTTGTAAATTATAAATGAGGAAAGCTGTTTGCATGGTTGTAGGAAAAGCTGACAGCATCTGGCAGCCAGGTGAGGTCAAAAGCGCTTAGATGCTCAAAATATTACTCCCCCAAAAAAGCAGCTGCACAGCCTATGCAGATTTTTTGCTCCCTAAGGGGTGGGTTGGATGCCATTACATATAAGGTGACTTGTCATACGGTTGATTTTAAATAAGTGTAGATATGTGCATAAGATTAACTGCATTACAGCAAGCTTTCAGGGAGTTTCAAATCACCATGACAACCCTGGTTTTATATGCAAGATGATTTTATATATAGAGCAGCAAGGGTGTGCATGGCTCGTGTCGGGATAATGAGGACTGATGGGTCTTTGCCCCGAGGAACTTACAAACTGAACTAGGCGTCACGGAGCACGGAGCCTGTACATAAGGGGCAGTTAGGAGGGTACGCACAAGGGTGCAAAACAGACCACAAGTATTTTCTGCAACGATTTAAAAACTCAGCCAGATGAAACCTCAGTATACAGATGCAATTTCTTAGCTTTTACCAGGAAAAATAGTGGGGAAAAACCCTCCCTTCCTCTAAATAAGGCTTGTCAATGACATTTGTCTCCCACAGGCCCCACACAAGCAGCTGAGACTTGTAGTGTGTCCTGGAGATTGTTTATTCCCCTTGAGAGCAAGGTTTGGTTGGTGATTTCAGCAGCAACGGGAATGCATTGCCTGTCGCTTTCTTCCGAGAGACACACAGACGGGGAGCACCGGTGGCCTCCGCTCCAGGTATGCAGCACGGATAAAAAGAGGTTATCTCCCAGGCAGGGAAATCCCAGGCCATTTCAATAATTTATATATGAGCTCAGCTGAATGAATCTGATACGAAATTGTCACCGTCTGTTGAACAAACTGTGTTGAACTGTTGAACAAAGGGATATTTTCGCATCTGGCGTTACACAACAGAGGCCCCATACGAGCATCTGCGCAAAGCCAGGATTTGTAATTGTGGTTCATAGCAAGCATTTCTCTTGCTATTTCTCTGCTCAAAGGATGTCTATTACCCAGTCTAACTTCAACCAAAACGCTATTCTTGCTAATACCACGTGTAAAGGTAATCTAATAATTTTTTTTTTCCTGCAAAGGATTATTACAAGAAACCCTCTTTTATCAGGGAAATCATAGCCTTTGTACTCACCGATTCCTGTATTTCATAAAACGCACCTGAGACTGCTCTGTGGCCCAGAAGCTAAATGTTATGACACATCTTGCATCCGTCCTATTAACCTCTCTCAGGCCCTGAAGATGGGTTTCCACGTGCAGTTTGCATACTGGGAAGGGTTCTTGGCCTGCGTTAGCTTGCACACCGTGGCCAGCAGTTGCCCGGGCTAGTGCCAGCCGGCGCAAGCGCCGTGCGTGCCAAGGACCTGCTAACAAGTGACCAGCGTGGATGAAGGAGCTTCTGCACCTGCAAATGTTGCATGGCACAATTTAACACATGAGAACAAGTTCAGGCTGTGGTTTATGCACTAATTTATACTGGGCTTATTTTACACTCCTCATGTACAGACGATTCCTAGGTCTTATAAATAATGGTAGATTAATTCCTCTGAATGATGTCTTTCCTGGGTGCTATTTTTTCCACTAATGTGTTAAACTATTGAAACGTTGCTACACCAGGGAGGAGGGAAACTGGGAGTAGAACTATTTTAAAACTTAGCTATTTCTTTTACCTGTAATCGTGGCTCTGTCCTGCTTTTCATTCCTATGTACATCTCTCAGTATCCAGGCAGTTTTCCTACCCATCTGCCATGAGGAGCTGCAATTCAGAGAATGATTTCAGTTTAAGATGGCTGCTCGCATAGAAAAGAAACACATACTGTGTCCTACCCTTATATTTGGACTTTCTGTGTCCTTTTCCTTTCATCTGAAAGCAAAAAGTCCTTCATTCTCAAAGGATGCGGTTGCTCTTTATTTGTGAGGAGAGGCAGCAGCTATAAAAGCAGTGTGCTCCAGCTCTGCCCGAGCTCATTTTTTGGCTGAAGGGACTACAAAGGGAAATTCTAAGAATTCTGTTATTTACAGACTAACTGGTCTTAACATCTTGGGAACACTTGTGCCCCTGATCGCCTTCTCTAAGAGAAAAGGAGAAAGCTTGTTTCCCCTCAGAGGTCCCTGACAACAAATACGGAGGCAGCAGCTGCAAAACTGCCGGTGTTTGCCTCTACTTTCTGTGGCCGCTGTAAAACCTCAGACTGCAAAAGGCTCTATAAAGTTTGCAGCCAGGTCCGCCCAACCCTTCAACCTGGTAACACGCACCGTACTAAAGTTAATATATTTTACTGCACTGCAGGTGCAGGTTGAAAAGGCAGAGTGATTCAAAATGCATATCCGACGTTGCAACATGGAAACGGCTCCTGAGAGACAGAGAAACTCTTCAAAATAGCTTCTTGATTCATTAGGAACAACAGCAAGGTTGACACCTCCCCCACATTTCATCCCACCCGTAGATTCATTACAGACACAAGAGAGATGCAGGCTCTGAAGAACCAAATTCCTTCCCCCACCTTTCTTCCCCACAAAGCCTCTTGCTGGATTTTATCTGTAACTTCAGCAACAGCTTGAATTACTGTGTGACTTGACAAGGTGATTTATCATAGCTTGTTGCATTTTTCTCAGAACATCCCAAGCAGATGATACTATGATAAAAAGGGGGGAAAAATAATATGTAGTCATTGTACATGACAAAAGCTCATTATTAGGGCATCACAAAAAAGATGATGATGATTTGGGGCAGATAATGACATTCAGTGCTGAAGACGTACAAGAAAAGAGAAAACCAGGCAACTCAATAAGCAGAGTATTATAAAAATAGGACTGGGAAGGACCTCTAACCCATCCTTCCGCCCGAAGGCAGGCTCAGCTCTACCTATGTCAGTCCTGACAGCTGTTTGTAAGTGATCGTCCACAGTAATAATAATGCACTGCGCTAAGCAATCATTTGCAGAAGCATCAGTAGAATTATGAAAAGCCACACACTGTGCCATAACTGCTGATTAAACTAAATTTAAGAAGGAAGAAATAGCTTGCCATATTGCAAAGGAATAAAAACCCCTTGGTGATAGAGAAAGAGCTGACTACTTGTGTTCAGGGGGCTTGGGGAGGGGGACTAGGAAAGAAGGTATTTGTTTTCTGGAGAGAAGTGTCTCTGCATTGGAATATTATTCTCCTCTGAGCTTGCTTTGAGGCAGCACAAGCTCATTACGTCAATTTGCAGCAATACTTAGAGATAACAATACTGAATAACGGGGTCTTAAACATAAGATTAAAATGGTTTTCTGTTTTACACATCCACCTAGAAGAGCTTCAAAATACCAGAGAGAAAGACAAGAATTCTGCAAATGTCTTTAGAATCCCAGAAGTTAGGAGGGCAAGGTGGATTTCAGCTTACATCTCGATGGGTTGGCTTATTTATTTCAGGCATCACTGTGAAAGCAAGTTCCAGCTTTATCCGTTAGATCAGACACAGAACACAATGGTCTTCATTTTATGACCCTGACAGATAGCTTGAATCTATCTTTTATGAAAGGCTGGAAAATTATAGAGCTACATGTGAAGAAGCACTTTAAAACCTGTAAAGTAGAAGAGTGGGTAGGTGACCTACAATGCACAGTCTTCTTTTAGTGCTTATTTCACTGATCAGTAGGGAGAGAAAAATAACTCTTTTCTTGAGCCAGTGGTGAGTCAGAATGAAAGAAAACAAACCCACCACCCTACACCCTACCTGAAAATCATGATGCTTGAGGATGAAGTTACCCCTGTGTCAGGGCCAACGTGCCACCCGAACTTAGCTTCAACTCTCAGTGGTGTCCGCATAGCACTACAGCAGGATAATCACAGAGCTACTGGTCTGACCGCTTTGGGACTGCTTCATAAGCCACATCCCCCACTTCATGATACCAGTGTTGGCATAATCCGCTGAAGCCAACGCAGCTCCACAAAATGATGAAAGAGGGCACAAAAACATAGAACCCACGACTAGCAGCATCTCCTGTAGGTGAAGGTTGGCCTGCCCTGATATGCCAGAGTGCAGGTGACAAATATGAGGGAGGACAAACTTGACAGCTCTTCCTCACTGCAAGTATGTAGAATATATCTTCTAAATGAGTAGGTCACGATGAGACGTCAATTAAAACAGAAGGAACATCTTTGCTACTTGCCCTGAGTGCTCAGTAAGTAGCTCTCCTACCCATTTTCAGTCATATAGCTTGCTTTCTGCCTCAAAGCATCCCTGTGTGGCTTGACCAGACCCACATTTCCATATTATATTTGACCTGCCAATTCTTGTTTGGAGATAATCCAAAGGTTTCCAGGTTGGCTGACCTACTTCTGCACCTGTAGGCAGCTATTTGACAACATCAATGTTTATTTTCCATCCCTTGCTGCAGGTACTGAGCCACAAACACTTCCTCAGTCAAAGTTGTCAGAGGTTCTTCAGGCAGTTCTGCTGCAGAGTAAATACTCTTCCACGATTCGAGTCAGCAAAGAGCTGCGGTACGCCCATACAGTGAACGCCTCACATCCTAGTCGCTACAAAAAGACACGTTAAGGCTTTGTAATAGGTACTTTGGAACACAGAATTGTAGACAGGAGGCATTTTTTGCCCTATATCTAGAATATGCTTTTATTGAAGTGTTGGGTCAATACAGAATATTTATTTTTAATTTTTTTTTCACTCCTGCATTTTATATAGAATCATAGAATGGTTTATATACTTGTCCCTAAGCTCCTTTGGAGGGTTTTTATAAGGGATAAAAAACTGGTCTCTGGCCTAAAGATCAACTGTTATGGCCATGTTTAAGTATGTACAACTAAATACTCCAAAACGAGTGGCCACATCCAAACTTCAGTTTGGTACCTGGCACGCGCTGACCCTCAGACCACATCTGGGAATGACATAGTTAATCTGTCCAAAACTGTGTCAGAGGCTTTACTAAAAATTCTGGGCTAACATCTGAGCCCACGCTCTGGCTATATTTAGTTTACTAATATAGATGTAGTTTATTAGGCTACAGTTAAAGCATATTAAAATGCTGTGGGTTTGTGAAATTCAGCTCTGCCAGGACGTGTTCTCTGGGGTTGATTCGTAAATGGACTCGGCTCGTTGCAGCTGGAAACTGGCGATCCTCCCTGGTGGTCAGCTCAGCTCGTCTGGGTCTTCGTGCCCGCTTTATTGAAAGTGGATTGCCAGCACGTGCCGCTTATGCTAAGCATAATTTAAGCCTCTTTCTTCAATTAAACTCTTTGTCTAATAAGGCCGAATCCAGTCAAATCTCAGTATAGTGCACAGACATGCATCTGCAAATGGCTAATATAATTCTTGTGCAAACGTAGGTCTTGTGAATTTGATTTCTTTCCCTTTCACCTCTTTATTTGTAAGGAATTCACCTCCGAGCCGCGCCAGCTGAGATTGCTGTGGTCGAGCCGAGGCGGCTGCTAGGCGTGAGACGCACACCGCGCTCCCTGGCTGAGACGCCGTACTTCTGTCTTTCTCCATTCTTATTTTCTTTAACTCTAAAGAAGGCATTGTGCAACTAAAAGAATCTGATACTTTTCATACAGAAAATATCACAGCTGACTGCAGGATACTGGATGCTCTCTGAGGCTTGTGTCCTCAGGCCTTTCTCCACTTTTATTTGATTTTTTTATGATTTGGTTCCTTATCGCTGTTAATAGAAATGGAATCAAAGTGTCTTAATTATGGAATGTGCCTGAATTAAAATACCATGAACAAAACCAGTTTAGGAAAAGCCAGAGGGAACCGTGTCCTTTAATCAGCCGGTTTATTAATAATGTAATAAATTCTCTCAAAGTCCTCTCAGGGCTCACGACTCTCTGATGGAAGATTTTGCTAGAGGGGTGTGAAAGGCTCTTGTGCTCAGTGAGCCAAATCACGCTTGGGGCGCTGGCTGGACTGCTACAGAAGAACATTTAAAACTAGGCTTTGTGTCACCTTCAGGTTGGAGATGCTTAAGCCAAATATAAAAAATAATTGCAAAACCCGTGTGAAATCAAACCATAAAATAAATACACCGTGGGATTTAGATTTTTTCTTTCAGTCCACTTTCAGACCAGCGTACTTTCAGGGATGCTCATGAAGTACTTCTGATTTACCCTAATTAAAGTGAGATTAGGATGTGGCCATCTGTAAATCTATTTCGTCAAGATCACGTGTGAACGGAAAAGGGAAAAAAAGTTGAAGAAAGCACTTGGCTAAAAGCTTACTATTTATACACCTGTTTATCAAACGGCTTTCTATAGCAACCATCCACAAAGGGGTTTTAGAGCAACAGCATCACTGTACATAAATGCTAGAATTCATTACATTTTCTTTGGAAAAAATGAATTTCATCTGAAAATGAAAACTTCAGTGGCAAAGCTGCATTTTACTGAAATATTCCAGCTTTGCTAAGAAATCACTACTCCACTGTAGGGTTATTCTAATCTCCTGTACGTATCAGAATAAAGTTCACCTTTGCCTAGCTCTTTTTCCCTATTTTTTTTTCTCCTTTACCATCAAAAATAATATCATGGAAATAAAATATGGCAACAAAATAATGAAAAAGTATCAAAAACTATATCTTTTTTACTGTGTAACAAGGGAAAATGGGGAAAAAGGGAAGTAAAAACATTGTGAAACATAATTTCTTTGAAAATGGTTTCATGAACATTTCAATGGAAAGATTAGAAATTCCATTTCATTTCTGTAAAAACATAGCTTTAAAATGCCAACATCTTCATAACTTCCCCCTCCTTCCCACCTCCCTCCCCCCAAATAGCTCAGCTAAGGACTCATGGATCAAAAAGGTTTGTATTACAGAATATACTGGATATACAGAACGTATAGAGACACACAAATACGGAATATAGACACACACTGAACATTTCTGACCATCTCTGATCATTTCTGATCATCCTCAGGTTTCTGGCTATGAATTTTCCCTTTCTCTTGTTAAGTTGATGAATTTATTTCACTTGAAGAATTTAATGGCCTTGAGGAAAGCGTGGCAGACAGCAGGTGCCCCAGTTTTTCAAGGGAAGCATGGTGCAAGCCATCTCCAGGAAGAAAGGGTTGAACCAGTGTTTCCTGAACCCCAGCAGGGAATTGATTCAAATTAAAATGAAAAACAACATAAAACTGTCAAAAACCTGTTTTTTAGAGGAAGAAGAGTCTTCTGATCTGGTTTGTACCATGGCCTCATCAGCAGCTTCTTTGTACTGTAAGCCTAAGGCTTAGCCATGGTATACAGCTTACCTTAACCAACCAGTCCCTGGGTCAAAAGCTGTGTCCCATTCAAGACATGGACATGATGTGGGGCACAATTTAATACTTATTGAAAGCTGTCATTTTTTGCAGGGGAAATACACTCATTTTGTAAGAAACATAATGCACAGAGCAATGCTTCACGGGTTTTCTCAACAAAATGACACATATTTACTACAGCTTTCCTTCCCATCCACAAATGACCAAATCAGCACAAGCTCCTTGAATAATTTTTTTCTGATCTCTAGTTATTGGCCTTCCTTTATAGAGCAGGAGAGTTTAGAGGACGAGTGTTTACCCCTACTATGGAAGCTTACTTTAAGGCAATTAAATCATGGTCAGTTGCTACACACTAAAAGGATGCGCCATACTTCTATTGCCAAACAATTACAGAAAGAGGAATTAATATTTCACAAAGCAGGTTCTCCAGAAAGGTATCTAGTGTCCTGTTAAAAATTGCAAACAAATCCATCTTTTCCTCCCCTGCTTTGAAGGCTGCCAAGATGGTTAGGAGCTTGGGGCACATAATACACAAGGTGGGGCTGAGAATTGGGTTCGCTCAAGCAAGGCAATGGCTAATGGAAGACCTTATGCTTTCTTAAACTATCTAAGGAGGGTATACGGAAGACAAAACCAGGCTGCTTTACAGGTGCCAAGTGGAAGGATGAGAGGCAACAGGCACAAGCTGTATCAGGGGAAAGGATTTTTACCACAAGGGTGGCCAGAACCTCAAGCAGGGAGCCAGAGAGGCTGTGGACTGTCCACCCTTACAGATATTTAAAATTCAACTGGAGACAGCTGTGATCAACCTGATCTAAGCTAGACCTGCTCTGAGCACAGGTTTGCACCAGAGACCTCCCAAGGTTCCTTCCAGTCTAAATTATTCCAAGTTTCTACAATCCTGATGCTCAACTGTCTTCACTTCCAGGTAATACTGTGTTAGGTCTTGCCCAATTTCCAACCATTGTTTCTTGTCATGTCTTTGTCAAAAGGACTGAAATGTCCCATGTGTGAAATCATTTCCATGTTTAAGCATTAAACATTAATGGTAAAATTACCTCCCCCCTCATCTCTCCTTTTCTGTAAGCTGCAAATATTGAGTTTCAAACCCCTTGGTTTACAGCCACTGGCTATTTTCTGTATCTCTCTAGGCAGTTGGCCTAGGCAATCATTGTAGCCCTTTCCAACTCAAAATATTCTGTTCTATTCTATTCTATTCTATTCTATTCTATTCTATTCTATTCTATTCTATTCTATTCTATTCTATTCTATTCCATCCCATCCCATCCCATCCCATCCCATCCCATCCCATCCCATCCCATCCCATTCCATCCCATTCCATTCCATCATTGCCATTACTTAAATTTCCAGTTGGATCCAGAACTGAACAGAGGATATCAATAACTGCTTTAAAATCATATGCAAATACGAGATCCTTTACCTGTTTCTGCTCAACACACTGCTCATACCGTGTCTGTTAACTTTCTGTCAGACTTAAAGTAGCAGCTGGCTACACTAAAACATTTTTTTATTAGCTTCTGACCATTTTCCCAGGACATTCTCTCCATAACCTCACTTCTTCATGAATGAGCATCTGCACAATCTTTGTCTCAGCAAACTTTACATGACATCAACTCTATTCGTATGGAGAAGGTCAAGCTCTGTCAGGTACAACCAGCACAAAACCCCTTGGAACTACTGTGGCTGCAAACCAAGGAGGAAGTTAGTCCACAGTCCTTGTTTTCAGAACAAGAGTTGGACATTTTCTGAATTCCACCCTTCCCACAGACAGGATCTCATGCAGGATGCATCTCTGGGAGTATGTATCTCTTGGAGGGAGATAAACTAAAGGCTTTTCTCAGTCTTCAAAACATTCCTTTCTACACAAAGGAGAGATCCTGTCTGGGGCGAGGAAGGTGAGCAAGTTTGCATCAGGCGTGAAAATGTACATGGGAAAACTTCTAGCACTGGCTCCTAGGAAAGGGCGCTTTCGCTGGGAAATAGTGAGGAGTCAAAGAAGAGTCACACTGAGCTGTTCAGAAAGCAATTTTTATCACCACCTGCCTCACTGCTTTTCACAGACCCCTCCCTGCCCAGTTGCCTGCTGTCCTCAGAAGGCATAAGGAGTACAGGACCTCCCAGGGCTCCCAATCCATAACTACCTTCTCCTTAATCACACACGCCGCTCTCCTGCTCCAGGAGCTGCTTAGCAGCAGGGAGGTTTTGAGCACTCCCAACTGATGGATCATTACAGCTCTGTGGACAAGGCATGGGTTCAGCTCAGATGCAAAAGTTTGCTCAAGTTATTGACTCATGCCAAAGGCGGACGCACTTCGGTTTTCAGACACACGCATATGCAGCGACTGGAAGTCACAGCACGGGTCATCTTGTCTGGGCCTATTGCAGCTTTGTCTTCAGCTTTTGTCCTTCCACGGTCCTTTCTCAATCATTTTTATGGGCATTTCTACTGACTGCTCCTCAGCAATATCATTTCTCCCATGTCTAAATCTGACCTCAGTACCTTCGCTGTTCCTTTGCCCAAGTGTTATCTATTTTCATCTTATAAATGGCCAATATAAAGACCTTGAATTAATTCTGACGGGTGTTTCTTTTTTCTTTTTCACAAAATGGAAGAATCCATTTGTATCAGGATAGAAATGATCTTCCTAATGATTACACCCCTTGCAGCACTTCCTTCAAAAATGACATAATTCAGATGACAACACAGTCTGCAAGACTTCCGCGAATTAACTTGGGCACAACACCAAGCACGGTACATGGTTGCTCATTATGCCTTTTTCTTTAATAAAGTGTGTTATTCAATTCATCCACCTACTATTCCTGTGTTTCTTTGGTTTCCTATAAATAAGCAGTACAGGGATTATGGACACTAATATTTATATCTCAAATATTTTTGTTTATAAATTTCTTGGGGCTTTAAAACCTTGAAGTTATTTACAGAACTGGAAAAAAAAAATTATGTCTGATCATCTGTGGATATTTCCATCCCTAAAGGCAAAAAATACTGTGAAAATACACTGACTTTCACAATTTTTTGCCCTATAAATGTTTTCTTAACAGAGAACATCAAAGACATTAAAAGTGAAGCACAGATCTATAAAATCTTCCACAGACCTCAAGTAGTTCGGTTCCCATAGTCTGAGCTCACCTAGAAAGGCCAGGACAAGCGAACCCCTCCCAACCCCCAAACAAGGGTAATTTTTGCTAGGTGCTCTTTCTTGTAGCTCCTTTTTCCCTTTCTGTAAGGCTGCGTGATGCCTGACTGTTCCCATGGTATCGTGGGAACAGCATTTTGAGGTGGCTAAGCTTCAACTTAGGTATAAAGAAGAAACCACAAGATTTGCCGGTGAACGCATTTACTGATAAATGCAAATCACAGAGTACGCTCTAATTCTTCATCCTCGATTTTCTAAAACTTTCAAATGTTTCTGTGGGAGTTTAAGAGCACTGAATCATTGGAATTCAATTCTGAAGAAACACCTCAGTGACCTCGGACAAATGGAAAACGTTTTTTTGCTAATATTCAAACACAGCTGGCAGGTGAAAGGGTTAGCAACGGCTTCAGCTTCTCTGTATGAATGAGGAGAGATGCGAAACATTAGCAACTAGAAAAACTAAAGGTTTGTGTAAAGGCACCTGAGACACCTTTAAACTAGCTAGTTTGCCTATGAATAGCAGGCTGAATGTGCAGGCGTGAGGCTCAACATGGGGAATTTTCCCTGTTCAGAACCATTTTGAAAGTAATTGGAATATCGGTACGCTCCACTAATTTTTCTGGGGCTGCCGTAAAGACATATCTACCAGCTTGAACCATACTACCCTCAAGCCCTAACTGAAGTTATTTTCTTGAGTTTTATTAGTAGTTTTATCATAAAATATCTTTTGTGAGACCTTTGGGAGAAGAGGCAATGAAGGAAATTCATTGAATACTTCTACTAATGGATCTCTTTGTTGTCCTGTGTTCCCACCATCTGTTTCTTGAAAAGACTTCTTACCTCTCATCTTATACATGAATCATAAGTGGGTTTGGAGGCAGGACAATCTTGCTGTTACATGTCAGCATAACACTTTGCCTAAGTGGGTTTTGGACTTGTAGTGGCTACTAAAACATGAGTATATAAATAATGCAGAAAGCAAGCTCCCAAAACAGAATCTGGGTCCTTGCCCAGCTCTGAGCAAACCAAGGCACGTGCAGTGAAATTCGGGCTGCTTCAGGTCCCTACTTAGATTTTATAACACCTAAAATGCAGGTGCCTGGCATTAGTTCAGAGTACTACAATGAAGCACTCCGCAGATAAGGCAGAGACTCAGGTTACCATCTATACTGGCAAATAAAATGTGCCAGGACCCATTTTCTGCCCCTGAGGCCCAACCAACATGGCACAGCTACATTTTCTTACTTCCCAAACACACTGGTTGCATCCAAAGTGCCAAATGGGAATAGTTCCTTGCCCGTCCAAGCTTTCTAACCATGCCTGGTCACTATCCAGGAGAGTTTCTCTTGGACCAAAACTGGCCAACTGTACCAGGAACCCTTATAACATTTTAATAATGTGGAGAATGTCTTTCCAATGCAAGAGCCCATGCCAAGGCTCTGCTTGTGCCTTCAACAAAATAATACTAACTTCGCCCCAGGCACTTCTAAAGAGTAACTTATAGATAGGCCATTTGAAATTCCAGGCACAAAGATGGGTCAAGCCACGTGATCTGAAGCTTAAACATCTGAATGAGTGGTTCACAGCGCCCATGTCCAATCCAGACTCAGAATATGAATTGGTCTCCTGAGGCCAAATATTTAACTGAGAAGAGCTCAGCCTTTCAAAAAATCAATGGAAAAAGAAGATTTTCTAGAGCAACTCTTGGATTCTGGCAGAAGAAAGAACTAGTGTGCAGGTTCTGTAAAAAAAAACAAACAGGAACCCCAAATGGTAGGTAGAATCTATTAAAATAGGTTAGAATCCTACTAAAGTAGGATTTATCTGAAATGCAGACATGTAGTTTTAGCTGAGCCTTAAGCTTCAGGAGAAAGGTGAGAAAAATTATCATTGACTACTGACTCCAGACCTATGCTAGGACGGGGTGAATTGTTCCCTGGAGGCACTGTTCTCTTTCCATTGATAACGGAGGCAACCGACATGACAAGTTTAGGTTAAGGCCATTAACTTTAAACAGCTAAAGCAAGGTACGAGTAATGGCCCTCTGAGTGCTTAAGTAAGCAACCTGACATGCTGCTGTTCTCTGGCCCAAAACATACGTTCCGTCTGAGTTTACAGATCCTGGAGGAGACGCTGCTGGAAAAAATTGTTTCTGGGTGTTTAGCACGTATTAGGCACCACAGATAAGCAGGCTGACTCTTACTCGGTGCCTTGGGCCTAGATGCAGACGCGTCAGTTTTGTGATGATTCCATCTGAAGGAATTAATTTACTATTAATGGGTGGACATTGCTCCAAATACACCTTTCCCACAGTCCTGGAAGATGAGAAGACTGAGATTGCTATTATAGTGTATGCTGGAATATGCATCTATTTTCTCCTTAACTAGGAACTAAATACATTGGAAATTCATCTTGTGGGCTGACATTTCAACACATTTATAAGTAGTCTACATTCCTACACCTTCCATTACTAAAGGCAACTCATCTAAGTGGACTTGTAAGTGCAGCCACATACCCATGACTTCTTCAGCAATAGGGATATTTGCAAGACACTGCCTAGAAGAAACCATCACACTACAGCAATTTTTTAGGGCTCAAGCGATTCTAGAGCCACGTGGAAGGTTTTGTGGGAGGAGAGAGCGCCAAGTTAAGACCTGTTGGTGACATCTGAACCCCTGTTTTACTGCTTTTCACAACAGGCCATAGGTTGGATATGCCGATCGACTTTTCTAAGTAGAAATCACTGTCCAGTATTGTGTTCTTGATCACAGGAACAGAGGGACTGTGATCAGTCAATAAGATTCTTCATTTATTTAGTGTTACAAGCAAACATCACTTATGGAGACCTTCATTAGAGGTATAGCGTGGGGGGTATTGCTTGAATTCAGAAGAACTGTCAGCTGCCTGACATTGTCACTAAAATATATCCCAAAGCCTCATGATTAAAAGTGTTTAATATCAAACAGCAGAATGTGTTTTGCAATTTTAGTATATTTATTATTTTTCCTCCTATTGAGTGGGATTAAGGAGTCAGGCAAATTAGGTTTCCACTAAGTTTATCCTCTGCTACAATTGACTCATTAATTTACAGCTAGCTGATGTAGTCATGAAAATCAGATCCCCAAAGAGCAGACCTAAGACCAGAGTACTCCAGGAACTTGTGAATACTTAGTTTGAAATATTTGAAGACAGAGAAACTGAGGCCCAAGAAGTACTCGACTCGAGAAAAAGTCAGAGTATCACGCTACGCACAGAACCCAGTCCCCATTCCCCCTGCTCCACCTCAGCAGCTACCGTGAAATTGCCTCAGTGTTAAGGAGATTGCATGTGCAAGGTTAAAATTATCAGCCTTATCGTCTCACTCCAGATCAGGTAAACAGCAAATTAAAAACTTTACTTCTCCAACTTTCCCCCCGCTCCCCTCACCGCTCCTTTCAGAGGCACATTTGGTATTTGTTTTTAATCCTGGCCGATTTTCAGTTCGCAAAACCTGATGCAAGAGAGTTACTTGATATTCCGAAGGCGTTATTTTAAGATGAAACAATGTAAATTCTGATTCGGATGGCAGATGGCTGGCAGTTCACTGTTTGGCAAACCAACTGGTATGGTATGTTAGAAAGTCGGAGCAGCAGGTAGTACAGCTCAATTTGAAACGACCACAGATGCTCGGAGAGGCGCGGGGGAAGGGCGCAAGCTGGTCAGGAAATTAAGAACAGTAGTCAGAGCTCGCAGGGAAGAAAAAAAAAAACCTAAAAAATTTAAAAATGACAGTAATTAGCTGAAAGTTTTCTTCTCCCAATCAGCACTTTTTGGACACGAGTTATCAGAGATGAGAGCAAGCCCATCGCGATTCACGTGAACACATCGCTCGGCCATTGAGGGCTCGTTTCTGAGCCGAACCCAGGCAGCTTTAAAGCTTTTGCACCACTCGCATCCCACGTGAAGGGTGTGAGTTTCTACAAGCCTTGTGCTGCTCTTTACAGAGGGGTGAACTTCACCCATGTTGTCCAAGCTGGCCTGGTGCTTGCAGCCTTCTTGCACGCTGGTGGCACATCCACCTCTGTTCCCATCAGCTTCCTGCAGCGGGCTTTGCCCTCCTGTAGATGCCGACACCTGCTCCGCTGCGAGAGGGGAGTGTTCGCCACCCACTGTCGGTCTTTCCCAAATTGGTAACTAAGTGGGGCGGATCGCCCTTTGGAGGAGCCCAGCTTTCTGCACTCCCGCAGGCGCGCGGTTCGGGAGCTTAGGCGCGACGTGTCGCTTTACGGTGGCTAAAAGTAGCAGTGCTTGATCTCACCCCAAAGGATGGAAGCTCTAAAACAGAACTTTGCTCAAACTGCGAACCTCCACAGCTCAGCTAACCCAGTGCCAGAGGCCAGCTGGCACGGTCTGGCTATGCCCAAGCTCTCCTACGCTCCACAACCGCGTAGCAGCATCCAAACTGCCTTTTGGGAATGCTCTTTGGCAGGTGCCAGCTCCCACACTGTGCTTGGGAAGTGTCTGGAAAGTTCACCAGGGCCAAAACTGTGCCAGGACCACCCGAACAATCAGAATGGTGGCAGTCCAGTGCCTGTGCCTGTGCCCTGGCGGTGTTTATCAGTGCAGCTATAGCCACAGGCTGCATCCTGAGAAGCCACTCCAGGCACCCCCAAGTGCATACGCATAGCACCATGTCAGCAAGCCTCCTGAGAGACGGATGCCTACAGACTCTATCCTGCAAAAAGCACCAGAGCTCTCCAAGCAAGGATCCTGGCTCATCTCTTGGTAACACCAGTTGGGTAGATTGAGGCTACACACACTAAACAGGGCAGGTAATCAAGCTGTAACACAGAGCTAAGCTCTCCTGTGACAATACCTGCAGGCTCAGTCTGTTGTCAGCCATTAGTCTTGACCTAACCTCAACCTTCCCACAAGCAAATAATGCAGACTGGTTTTGAACACTCTCCTCGATTCTTCCCGCTCTGCAATACAGAAGAAGCATTATGGAAGAACAGTTCATTGCAATGCACTACAGGAATTAGCTGATCGAATGCTCCAAAACTCCAGATCCAGGTTCAAGTTTTCATACGTGATCAATTCCAGCCTTGATGCTTCCTTCGGGTAATTTTTTAACCATGATAATGCTGGCTGCTGTATATCCGTGGGTACTAATGAGCTCTGAGTGGTGTTCATTTAAGAAATTCCACTCCGAAACAAGTGTATTGAGAACGTTACAATTAAGCAATCAACAAAATCAGGAAACGCCACAACTAGAGTTGCACCTGCACACTTCCCTCTGCCCCCCTAGGCGGTACACATTGATAAGACCTTCCTTCGATCGTGCACAGATTTGATTCTCGTCCGACTCCCCTGAATTTATCAAAGTTATTCATAGGAGAATATGGTTTATAAGGTGATTCTGCTGTTTTCTGCTCCCTCTCATTTCATAGACCCCCTACAATACGGGTTTGTTGGTAAGGGTAGGTAGCATTCCTTCATGGTATACTTACTCCGTTTAACATGATCTTAATCAGCTTTAAATGATCTTTCTTCTCCCTAAGGTATGTATTTCAATATCTCAGCAAGCAGCACTGTACTACACAGAGCTCTACAACCCCTTTATGCATACAATTCATGGAAATGAAGCAGTTAAACACAAAAACAATATACCTGTGAACACATGCAAATTGCAGACTGGCAGATGAGGCAATTAGATACATAGTTAATTTATATGAAAAAATGCAGGAGAGCTGGATATTTCCTCAGATGTACATCGTTATTCTACAACATTGTACAAGTAGAAGATTACATAGGAATGCTTCATTGTTTTGCTCATACCATGCTACGCATTTTCTAAGGTTTGTAGAAAATGTATATAAGGTGCATCACGCTATTTGGAAACCAGTGTGCAATCAGGAAATTAAAGACCACTGTAAAACAAACACAGGCAGGGGAAGCATTAGGGCTGCTTGTGAAATGTTAAGCACTGTCACCACTCTAATGCCTAAAATGGCTCCTGAATGTTAAGATGTTAATGCAAGTTCTTTACGTTATTTATTGAAGGGATTTCGTAGGTGCTTGGCACCTCAAATTAGAGAGCCATAAAAAGTGAAGATTATTATTTAACAGCTGGGGGAAAGGAGTAATTTACATCCCCCAGCTTCAGGCACGGAAGAGAGCTGACATCCTTCAAGAGTCCACAGAGACAGGAGGCAATTCAGTGTGCCCAAGTCCTAGCCTGCGCCGACTGCAGAGGAGCCCTTCTCTCTCCATTAACTACAGCGGGAACAGGGGGAGACCAGCTGGCCAAGTTAGCTACCAATATTTGCCTCATTTTTACACTTAAAATGCTTCTTTTTTTTTCAGCTGGAGGCAAGGCGGGGTTTTATTGCACCATATTGACCGTTAATAAGTATCACAAGAACTGCTACTCACCATTCCTCTGCACCACTGAGAATCTGAGGATTCCTCCTAAACGCACATTGTTTCACACTGGCTATAAAGTAAACCATCTGAGCCATCTCCTAAGCATTGCATTACCTTTTAAAGGCTTTGTCTAACACTATTAATTTTTTTTTTTATGGTATCTGGAAACAAATACAAAATCACTGCTGATAACATTTGTGAATGACACAAAGTTTGACATCATAATAAGTATTAAGGAGAGTGAGGTAGTCATAAAATCAGCTTGGATTCCTTAGTACATTAGGCTCAATCAGCAAACCCATATTTTAATATAGACATATGACTCTGTGTTCAGCTAGGAAGGAAAGCAGGAACAGAGAGAACAAAGGATTACATAATGGAAAATAGCATCTGAAAGTAATTTAGGGGTCACAGTAGCCAAACAGCTTAGCACTAGCTCCCATTAGGATGCCGTGATGAAAAGCACTAATGCAATCCACGGACATGTGCACAGCAGAGTAGGAGTAGAGAGTGACTTGATTTTCCTTTACAGCAGCATCGAGACTAATGCTGGAATATTAAATCCACTCCTGCCAACCGCATTTTGAAAGGATGTTGAAAAACTGGGGATGGTGTAAGAAGGATCTATGGTAGTAATTTCAGGACTGGAGAGCTTGTCTCTGGTTTCCAGGTGACTGGCTTCAAATTCTGCATGTCCAGGAAATGCACAGTCTTATTATGTGAAAATCACTGTGTGGTAGTCCAAGAGCTACAGTGGCCCATGGGTTTTCCTCAACATCTTCTTATTGATAGGAATGTTACTGTATACATAAAACGATGGTTTTCTTAAGAATGCATAAAATGTGGTATGTTACTTGGGAAGATAATTACGCTAGCTTTCGTGAGATCTGAAAAAGGTTTGATTTAATGGCCATCAGAGACTTTTAGTGGCTGGATTACACCAATAATCAAGACCAAGAAAGCAGCTCTGCAAGAACATCTGCACTGGTGGCCTGACTGTCCCCTCGCCCACCCCCAGAAAATATTAAAGCTCTTTTGGCTTTGTTATCTTTTGGGATTTTTATTCCTTTGAACCAATTGATGCAAAAACCACCATTTATGATGAAATTTATGAGGAAAACCTTCCCTGTGCGGGTGCCAGAGCAGGGGCACAGGCTGCCCAGAGAGGCTGTGGGGTCCCTTCCCTGGAGACATTCACCCCCCGCCTGGACGCGGCCCTGTGCCCCTGCTCTGGGGGTGCCTGCTCCAGCAGGGGGTGGGACGGGATGAGCTCCAGAGGGCCCTTCCAGCCCCCACCAGTCTGGGATTCTGTGAAATGGGAACATGCAGGAGATGAACCTTTCAACAGGTAAAACCTACAAAACAGATTTTCGAATGCAATGATTTTCTACATCATTATCCTAATTACAGAAAGTACTACTGACTTAGAATGAAAGATGTGATTCACTTTATCCCATTTCCATTTTCATTTTCCACTGGGTATCAAAACCTAAACCCTTCATATATTCAGCCCCAGAGAAACTGCACAAGGAGTGCACAACTGATTGGCTTTTTTGCTACTTTAATATTAACAAATATATTCCCCATACAGAGGTCTCACCCATAACAGAGTTTTTATAAGCCCATCTAGCAGTATCACATGCCTTCTGAGATAATTTTAGCTAATGAAATCACAAACCTTTCAGATAATTTTCTTTATTAGCAATGAAAAAATTCTGCAGCTAAAATTTATTTGAAGAAAAATATGTCACAGGTCAGCAACATCTTTAAATCTCTAGGACAGACATTTTCAAGCCAGTGAGAAAAGGATTCCCAGAATGAGACATGCCTTATGTTTGCAGCCCTGGGCAGCTGCCATACATGAGTTCTCAATAAAATATATCAGCCAATGTATATACTTGCTCAGTTAAAGGCCAGATAACCCAGAGGGCAGCTGTTTGCCAGCGTTGTAACTATAAGGTCCACTTGCTTAACCCGTGCTCCTTTGCTGGCCATCATCAGACCTCAGACAGACCATTGCCTTTCCTGTTCGTGGGAGTAGAAGGTCTTCATGGACAGTACAGCGATTAGGCGATCCCGTCAGACATCTATCATTCGTGTTTCTTAAAAAGAAACATTTTAAAGAAATATTGAGAAACAGTCTTTTAAAGAAACATTTGGTTTCTTTTTAACTTCTGTTAGAATTCAACAGCGGAAACAACGACATCCAGGAGCACGAGTCTCATCTTTGTAAGAGTTACAGGTAACTTCTCCACCGACCAGGATTGCAACCACTGACGTAGATACGAAATAATATTTTATTCCCAGACACCTCAGAGGGAAAACTTCCACTAGCAGGCAGAGAGTTTGTCCAGGGTACAATTCTGTTGCCTGAAGACAGTCATCTAATGCTATTTCAGATGCACCTACAACATCCAAGATATCAGCACAGGACATAGAGAGGACACAGAACCTAGAAGAGACACCCCTTCTGGAGCAGCAGTTTGGGGTAATTTGCGACTTTTGTTTTCAGCTGTTATAAACTTTCCTCTGGCAAAAGGAAAAAAAGATAGATATGTGCATATAGGGAAACGGATGAACATTTATAAGATGGAAAAAAACTAAACACTCTTGAATTTGGTGAACGAGGATACGGTCTGGCCCAGAACTTGGTACTTCATCAATATCTGACCATGTAAATTTTAAAGCAACAGTTAATGAGGCAAATGAAAAACTTAATGTTACGTGTATAAAGATGATTAGGATCAAATTATGTTCATGAAAAGAAACTGCCTCTGAAATGAATTCCTTAAATGTCCTGGGGAAACCAGGGAGCGTCGGGAACGTTGTCATCTACTGCACTCACATATGCTTCACTTTCACAGACTGAATTCCCTTATACCCTTGCATGACAGATCAGAGAATATCTTTCTAGAAAACTAGGAGTGACATCCAGCATCAGGCTCAGACACCTACATTTAGGTATCTACATGGACTGAATTCAGTTACTGCACATTGACATCTAACGCCATTTGCGATGCCCTAGAGCATCCTAACCATCTATACAGGGCTGGGAAGTGAAATACGCAACCTACAGTTGACCTGCACCTATCTGGACAGGCTGCTTCACACCAGGATGAATGTGTCAGAGCATTTTAGAAAGGGTAGAAAGGAGGGCCCAGGGAACTGCCATCCTGTCAGCCTCAGCTCTGTGCTGGGGAAGATCATGGAGCAGATCCTCCTAGACGCTATGCTAAGGCACAGGGAGGACAGGGAGGTGATCCAAGGCAGCCAGCATGGCTTCACCAAGGGCAAGTCCTGCCTCAGCAACCTAAAGGCCTTCTGTGATGGTGAGACTACATCAGTGGACAAGGGAAGAGCTATGGATGTCATCTCTCCGGACTTCTGTAAGGCCTTTGACATTGTCCCCCACAGCATCCTTCTCTCTAAACCGCAGAGAGATGATTTAATGTGTGGACTGTTCAGTGGATAAGGAGCTGGCTGGATGGCCGCATCCAGAGGGTAGTAGTCAATGGCTTGGTGTCCAGATGGAGACCAGTGATGAGTGGCACCCTCAGGGGTCTATACTGGGAGCAGTACCGTTTAATATCTTCATCAAAGACATAGGCAGTGGGATCGAGTGCAGACTCAGCAAGTTTGCAGATGACACCAAGCTGAGTGGCATGGCTGATATGCCTGAGGGAAGGGATGAAGGGACGCAGGGACCTGGACAAGCTCAAAAAGTGGACCTGTGTGAACTTCATGAGGTTCAACAACACCAAATGCATAGTCCTGCACCTGGGTCGGGGCAGCCCCCGGGATCAGCACAGGCTGGGGGATGGAGGGGTGGGGAGCAGCCCTGCCCAGAAGGACTTGGGGGTGCTGGGGGGTGAAAGGCTGGACACGAGCCGGCAACGTGCGCTCGCAGCCCAGACCCCCAGCCGTGCCCTGGGCTGCATCCCCAGCAGCGCGGGCAGCCGGGCGACGGAGGGGGCTCTGCCCCTCTGCCCCGCTCTGTGAGACCCCCCTGCAGCGCCGCCTCCAGCTCGGGGCTCCTCAGCACGGGACAGACACGGGGCTGTGGGAGCGGGGCCAGAGGGGGCACAGAAATGCTCCGAGGGCTGGAGCCCCCCTGCTGCGAGGCCGGGCTGGGAGAGCTGGGGTTGTGCAGCCGGGGAAGGGGAGGCTGCGGGGAGACCTTATTGCGGCCTTTCGGGGCTTGAAGGGGGGCTGTAGGAAGGGTGGGGGCAGCCTCTTTAGCAAGGCCTGTTGTGACAGGACAGGGGGTGATGGTTTTAAACTAAAGGAGAGTGGATTCAGACTAGATCTAAGGAAGAAATTGTTTACAATAAGGGTGGTGAAACCTTGGAACAGGTTGCCCCGAGAGGTGGTCGATGCCCCATCCCTGGAAACATCCAAGGTCAGGCTGGATGGGGCTCTGAGCAACCTGATCTGAAGGGATCTGAAGATGTCCCTGTTCATGGCAGGGGGGTTGGGCTGGATGGCCTCTAAAGGTGTCTTCCAACCCAGACTATTCTATGAGTCTATGATCTCCAGCGACACTAGATCATTAAATCTAGGGCAGATCATTTGGTCCTAAGGGAAAAACTGAGTTTGAGACTGACACCGCTACCTATAGGTGTCTACACATATGGGTGCACATGTGTGTTAGGTGTCTAACCTCCCTGTACAGTTAATGGAGACCTAATCAATGGGACACAGAGGAATTCTGCTGTCCCTGAGTAGACATCTGGTCACCTACATAGCTGGATTCCATAGACTCTAATGACTAGCACGCAAGTCAGCCCCTGCCCATAGACACTTAAATGCAGAAGCTGCATCTCATCATAGATGTTCTTTCCTAGCATGCCAGTTCAGAAGCTAAACATTTCAAATCTGATGTGCAATCAGATTTTATGAATCTAGACAGTGGTAAAAAACCAACCAAACCCAAAACAAACCCAAACCAGGGCATTGCACCTAAAGGAAACCAGAGGTAGTCTTAGTAGCAGCACATGCCAAAGGAAGTTTGAGGTGACAAAAACCATTCAGGTTAAGGATTTTGAAGGACCCTGAATAGAAGAAGATGTGAAGGAAATGTGCAACAAACAACTGGTGCCTGTTTCACTCTGTTCTGTTAGGTAAAGACTCTCTGGTAGCACATTCATATGGATACCCTCCTGTACCAGCTGGAGAAATCTGACTATATCCACTTGTTTTGGTAAATAAGTGTCAGTCATTCCTGGTTCAGCATTCTCATGTGCCACCCAGAAATCCTTTGCTCTGTCTTGTAACTTCTGGGTGAGCAGGTATTTTCTCTGAGGCTATGAGTCTGCTGAATCTTCACTGCAAAGTCCATGTGAAGTTTCCTCAAGTTTGCTGAGAGCCACTGCAGCAGACCTGTGACAATGTGTTGGGCTCCTCTATGGGAAATTGATGCTGCAAAAGGACTCCATGAGGAGCTCCAAAAATGAGAAGTTTGAGCTTGAGAGCCTGAACAAACTTAAATTCTTCACCATTGGTCTCTTCACACTAGCAGTCCTGCACTGTTCAGAAGCTCTGAATGATGGAAGAGTAACTTTATCCCCATCACGTATTTCCATAATTGGCTACTTTGGAAGCAATGATCTGATTTCCTCTGCTCTTAGAAAACTTAAAATTATAGAGCTGTCCGTCAGGAAACCCAAATGTGGAAGAGAAATTGGGGAAAGGATGCGCTACTAGATAAAGTCTGATCATCTTCAGGAAAACGACTAGATGATACAATGCTGTCTGCAACAGCTTAAGACTGAACTTTGAAGACATGAGATATCCTGTATTTTTTATTGGCCCATTGATACAATAATTCATAATAACTTCAGAAATACGGGGACACTGAATCCTGTTCTCAGAAAACACTGGGTTTCGTCATGAACATCTGCCTATTTTAGGTCTTATTTGAGGGTCCTACGAGATGAGAAAGAAAATGTTTTATAAGAACAAGAGTATTTGTTTATCTTTCCAGGACTTGCAGAGTTTCAAAACTGTCTTAAAAAAATCAAAATTAGAATGGTTTGTCAGGACTCAAGATCGCCCTGTTCATATTGTCACCTCTAACACAGAAAACACATCCATTGGGTTTCTTCTTTCCCATCTCTTTGATGCCGTGAGCAAGTGAGCGCCACAGGACAGGAACATACGTCAGAAAGGGGCAACACTACTATTTCAAGCTGTCTTTTCACAGTGTCCTTAGCATAAACAGAAGGCAGCCCTCCTTTTTTTGCTTTCTTTTTTTTTTAAGATGTATGCATTCAAAAGTAAAAAGAGGCTGAAAACACAAAGCACTGGATTCTTCCCCAGTTATGAAACCAAAGCACAGCTTCTGGGCTTTGACCAGTGCAACTACCATGACTGGATGACACCCTGTGACATTTGTAGTTGGCAAAGTTGTTTCTTAAGGGGCAAAGAAGCAAGGAAGGGGATGAAGAATGAAGGCAGGGGAAAGGACTGTAAAAAGAATTAAGATAACATTTTTGTGTGGGAAAGGAGCCCATGAATTTTCTGGTGAGACAGGATGAACACCTTGTTTTCCTATAACCTTTCTATTCACTATTGCTTTGAGATATACATAAAAGAAAGGTCTGATCATCACCAAACTATTATTATTTCTATTATTTCTGTTGTCATTATTTAGGGTTCAGGGGTCTGTCCACCACAAGGCTTCACTTCTATTTTACTGCAGCCTTGAGGAAGAACCTCTGCCTTTGACACCTCCCCCTAAAAATTATCCCCCCAAAACTCATTAACCTGCAAAAGCAGGAACTACTTGCACTTCCGTCTAAACCAGGACTGCAAAAGTAAAAAGAAACAGTATTTCAGAAGGTTTCCATAAGATAAAAAGATTTTCCTGCTGAGTCAAAGACAGCGCACACCTACCTCCTCTGAAGTGCAACCCCACGTGTTGTAAGTCCCACTTCTGGACCCAAAATGCAGAGTACCACTCTGCTGCAGCCCCCAGCTAGGGCACAGCTGTAGTTCGAGCGGTAAAGGCTCAAAACCCAGTAGCGGCACAGGTGAGAACTGTTTAAGTAATATATGGGCAGGTGATACAGAAGTGACATTACTAGGACACAGGGCTAAGCTTCAATTTCAATTTTCAGACTCTCTGTGGACCCCAGGGAATGTATAAATTACCCATCCTGCTGCTAGCCATGCTATGCACTTGCAAGAGATTTTTCCTTGATTTAGCCTATTAGAGATACACAGAGTTTAAAAGTCCAGAGTCAGCAGCTGGCTTTTGCAATTGGGTATTTATAACACAGGCAATGGCCAGAAGCGAAGACTTACAGTTAGAAGCAGAACTAGTAGGAAAACTCTTTCCTTTCACAAAAAAAACCCCCACCAAAACCCAAATAAAATACAATAAAAGCATTGCATTTTAATCTGTTCTTACCCCATCAATTTTTTTAACTTTTATGAAAAAGCAAAACTCCAGAAAATGGCTGTTTACATAGCACATACACACATACATATGTCAACATATATATACACAATCAACAGCCTAAAATGTTTTTTTTTTAGATGCTTCGCTATCCAAAGATATAAAATTCATCCTCATGAGAAAATCTCCCTTAGTTAAAAACACATTTTTGGACACATTTTTTTCAGTGCAAAATTTTCAGGGAAGTCTAATTTAGGACTTTAACTTGCTGATGGTTCAAATCCTTTCCAGGCTCTTTTTCCTGGAAATCAAGGCTCCATATGTAAAAGGAATAATAAGCCTTTTCTTTTAAAGCATATGCCTGAAGCTGAAAGATTTAAATTGAAATCTCTGTAGCTGTTACGCTACTACATCCAAGAGATGCTCATGTGCGTGTAGCAACATGCAGTTTGCATTTGTCTGAGTAGGATTCAGCCTTGACACTAATTCAGCATTTCTTGCTCGTGGCGGAGGTATGGGAAGAATGGGATGCACAGAGGAAACGCTATAAATTCAGTGCAAATCTACCACAGTATTCTCTGACCGTGTCGTATGGTCCTAACGAAATAAAGTAGCTGCAAACTGCTGCTCAGATGTGGTGTTCAACTCCTACAAGTGCTGTGAGGCTGCAGCATGACTGTAGCGTGAATGTATAGAAATCTATGTCTGTTTTCTAGAAAATGACTGAATTATGCTTGCGTGAGACTACAATAAACAGAATTAATATATAAAAGGTGAACAAGCTAAAGGGAGTCATGCATCCGCCACCGATCTGGTAAGAACACAAAAGAAGATATTTTTTTCTTCTTTTTTATGCTTTTGCATAAAACCCAAGCATTTCACGCTTATGCTTTTTTATTTTTAACCTTCGGAAATGAACACAGTTTACATCTATTCCTGTAAGGACTGCCCAAGCGCAAGAGTCTGTACTCTTTCTTAGAGAAGTCGGTATGCTTTTTTTTTTTTTTTTATAAAGACTTCTGCGTTATTGATAATGTGAGGGCAGGGCAAGAAAATAAAAGGTATTAATGCATCTCTTTGTATCTGGAAAGATACAACGTGTACCATGTTCTCTCTACACACAAAAAATACCCCTGGAAAGTTCTGGTTATGTATTTCCATGTATGCTCTTGAGAAATAAAGGACACATAGATGCATTTTCAGAGACTTTTGGACTTGATGTCACAAAATCAAAGTGAAAATTATTTCAATAACATAGCCCATAGCCTTCTCATTATGGTGGTGGGGAACTATCCCTCGTTAAAGGACTTACATAGAGATGAGTACCTATTTAGACACCATTGTAAATGAAGACAATGCATTTATTTCATTGCTATGGTTACTAAATCAAGTGTGAAGTATAGAAATATGGTTCACAAGGGAAAAAGAATGAAGAAACGTAAATTATATACTGCTTTAGAAATGCAGAAGATCAAACAAATAGGCTGCACAGTTTAAGAAACAATTAATTATTAGAACTTTCACAACACATTTGATATAATCTCATTGTAACCTGATTGCAGCCATTCTTATACCAGTGCTATCTCACTCTCTCTACTTTTACCCATCTTGCCTTTTATATGGCTGCTGGGGCAGGAGAAAAACTTGTACCTTTTATCTGTGATACTGGGGAAAAATGATGTATCCCTGCAAGCCTAAAGGCTCTGCAGAGTGGCTTCTGGCGGGCGTAGTGCTGGGCTCGGACAGACCCTCTCCTCTTCTCCAACATCTCTCCGGGACCTGTTTGGCACAAATGGGCGAGTGGCTGTGCTAAATGGTTGCTCACATCCAGCAAACAGGATAGCAAATAATGCCCTCAAATATCCAGGAATAACTCAAAGTGTTTCCTGGGGTGATTTCTAAAACGCAGAAGCTCAGAGGGCCAAAGGGTCGGAGCTTTTCCTAAGTGACATACCACCACAGCACCTAGATTTCTTCACCCAGCAAACTGACTCCTGCCTAGCAGGTTTGGTCTGGGCTGTTCCCCACCAAGGGAGCAGATTTAGGCTAGTGAGGTGATCCAGGAGTACCAAGATCAGGAGAAAAGCCAATAGAAATAGTCAACATCATATTTAACTGCTTGGAAATGTAAAGCTGCACTCTATATATGGTCCAGACAGGCTGTTTAAAAGGCTTTGTGAACCAAAATGAAGAAAACTAATGGCTAAGACTATAAATCCCTCTCTTCTTTCTTTAATGACTCACGGTCAACAATTTAATTCTGCTCACTTACTGAAACATCGCTTGCTCCAGAGGTGCCAGTCAAATTGTATTTGCTTCATGCGAGCCCCATAAGAACTATTCAAAATCCAAGGCTAAAATTGCTGCATTCAAACTCCTGGGCAAAGCGGATGGGAGGCAAAGGGATGACACTCCGGGCCAGGATGTGCAAAAGCCAAGATTAATCTACCTGACATCCTGCTGCTGCCTCCTCAAATCAAATCCAAACAAATTCAGTACAATAGTTTCAGAAACAGCCTCTATGATATTTAGGCAAAGCCAGCTATTCGGCCACTTTATGCACTTGGCACACTTGGAAATCTCTTTGCCATAGCCAATTAGGAAGAGATCTGATTAATTAGGACTCCTTCATCCTTCTTTTCTGACCAACACATAGCAATGGATTATTTACCCTTATTAAATGGAATTCTTCAGATATACGCCTCAAAAAAAGAGCTCTTCTGGAGTCGCAGAACAGAGCCAAGAAGATCCAGATGGAATTAAAGCATTCAAATTAATACTGTTCCCACTTACCCCGGTGCGAGTGCACAGCTGTACCGCAGTCATATTTATAAAGGGAGACGGGCTGGCTCTACCCTGTCAGTTAATATTGTGCCATAGCTTCATGACACAGTACGTTGGCATCGCTCTAGACGCAGTCGCTGGCATAGTATGTGACAATCATTGCCCCTGTTAGCTTTCAGAGTAACGTATTTGAAATCCCCAAAGTGACTGAGGAGCCTGAACTTTGCTGAGTTTATTGGGACTGAGCCTATTAAATCACCGAGGGGCTGTAGAAAAGGCTACCTCCTACTCTGAACGGTATGCACATAGCTAAGCAAGAGAGCCAAGAAAAGAAAAGAGGAAAGGGCAGAATAAGGTTAATAATACGGACACTAGTACTGAATAAAATTCCTTCTTTTTATTCTCTGACACAAGATGCAATTTCTGAAAGGAAATAGGAACTGAAAAAAGGCAAGTGCAGATCTATGAAAATAACCCTGTTTTTTAACTATGGCCCCCCGAGATCTCTCCTCCTAGAGATTAGTAGTTATAAAGTCTCCCTCAGAAAGCACAAGTGAGGCTCTCTCAGTAAGGCTAACGAAAAACAAATTGGAAATCGCTTTGCTGTGGTACTTCTCTGACCGAGAATTGCATCTAAGCACATAATTTCAATGGAACGGGAAATAACTGCCTCGCGGATCACAATGACGAGACGTGCGGAGAGCGAATCGCAAAAACTAGTGGTTCTGGTGGATGAACGGCAACGGGCTTGGACACGGGGAGCTGCGCTAGATCAGGTTTTGGTGTGCTCTGCTTCTCGCGTCAAAGGCTTGGGAAGCTATAGACGTCTTCTCAAGGCAATGCAGAGTCAAGCGCTGTAATGAACCTTTAGTTCTCTTTCAACAAAAACTATGCACCTGATTTTCATCTTTGCTAAGGCTTGCTGTGAACTTGCTGCACTCGCTGTGCAAAGAAGCCATAAATTGAATATAAACGGAGCTTAAGTAACAGGCAGGTAATAGGAAAAGAATCAGAATCCAGAATTTTATTAGCATCCAAAATCCAAAGATTCAAACTGAAACGTCATGAGGGGGAAAAGCAACCCTATAGAGAAAGAAATCGGTGCAACTTTGAAACATCCTTTAATAGAAGATGACAAAGAATCACCTTGTCCTATGGAAAAAGTTACTCGACAAATGAGCTATTAGAGCCTGAAAGTCACCCATTTTATTGCGTAAATGAGCACGAACACGTATTTCTCTTCCTAGAGGTGGCACAAAGAAAAAGCCAACAAGCGTACTGAGAATTTTGCAAAGACTCCAGTACAAAGTACTGAGAAAAGAGACTTCTTTGGAAGGTAAACTTTATTTCCCAAAGGGGATGAGTAAGCAGTCATTTCCCTCACAGGCAAATGAAAGCAATGATGAGCTTTCAAAGATGTCATTCACAAAACTGCCCTTAATGGGAGAGCAGAGTGACTGAATCCAGGCAGGAAATTAAGAGACAGAGCAGGGACGGTCATTTTGATGAGAAGACTCAAAGAGAACAGAGAAAGGAAACAAGGGGGCTGTGCAGCACAGTTCTCTCCTTTGACTGGGTCCCATTAATACAACAAGTCATTTAAGAGACTGATGAAAAGAGTGGGAATCTTTAAAACTTTTTCAAAGGTGCAATTCTGTTTGAGTTTCAGAATTTTTCATTCCAAATTTGCCAAAATACATCCCAGCAGGACAGACAAGCGTATGCTCTATGGATTATCTGGTGATAGGGGTATTGTCATGGAAACATGGTCTTTGCTCAGAAGTGATTACTTACTCCTGCTCCCATTCCCTTCTTATATTAATAATAGATTCATTTTTATTAAGTCAGCGACAGATTATGGACCTGAATATACTCCTATCTCCTGATCACAGATACTTAGAATACAACTTATACCCCAGGACATCTAATGAAATAGATGAAATGGGATTCCCCTCCAGAAACTTTGACTTGGGCATTTACAAGAAGGTCGCTAAGCTTCCTTTAAAGACAGTAAAGTCTTACTGCAGGATATGGTTGCCTAAACATAGGCATCCATGGGCATTATTTGAGATGCCACAAGAGCCCCTGACTGGCATTCCCGTAGCTCAAATCTCCTGTGGATACTGAGTCATGCCTGCCAGATTGAAGCAGAAATAGAATCACAGAATCATAGAATCATTAAGGTTGGAAAAGACCTCTAGGATCATCAAGTCCAACCATCAGTCCAGCACTGCCATGTCTCCTAAGCCATGTCCTGAAGTACCATGTCTACATGTCTTTTAAATACCCTCCAGGGACAGTGACTCCCCACCTCTCTGGGCAGCCTGTTCCAGTGCCTGACTGCTGTTTCAGTGAAGAAATTTTTCTTAATATCCAGTCTAAACCTCCCCTGACGCAGCCTGGGGCCGTGATGCAGCTTGAGGCCATGATGCAGCTCGAAGCCGTATTTATTGCTCTAGATATATGGTTCTTTCAGCAAGCTTACAATAATTTCAGCTCCCTCTTGGAGACTTTACCCCTCCTGATGTTAGGAAAAGAAAAACCTATTGGAGTTAGGAATAAGCAGATGTTTACAGTGACACAGATGGCCTATTCAGAACAAGATAAGCTTATATAAAAATAGTGCAATACGTTATTATATGGATTGAGGCTGGAAAGAAAAAGCAAAGTTTATACGCTTATCCATTTTGACTGTGCAAAGTACCCCCGAGCCCCAGTGGTTATGTTCATATGAGTAAACTAAGCAGAGCCAGGACACGGCCTCAGGCACTGGTGCAGCTGGGTGGCCCGTGGCACTCTGCAGTCCCCAGTGTCTGACCCAGCACTGCCCATGCCAGGGGTCACAGTGGGCCTGGGACTTACCCCAGAGACAATATGGACACAGCCACCCTAGTTTGTTTTTATTTGAGCAACGATATTAATGTGACAACTTGACCTCAGGGTCAGAAAATGGGCCTGATCCTTTTTTCTTTTTTGCCACTATAGCGTTGACCCCAAGTATGCTAAATTCAATCCTTCCCTTTCTCCTTGGCAAGAGGGTTCTTATTACTATTTAATAACAGCTCTTTTTCTGCTGCTGCTTCATGCTCCAGCTTTGCTGGGTTTCCCCCATGGCCCTCCCACAGACTGCAGTTGCAACACCCATGTATGACCGCTGGTCCATCATCATCCTCCCCCAGCAGCACCATACCCACTGGCTGTGTTCAGCCCAGTCACGCCTGCCTGGCCTGGGCCTATCTCTTCCTCATCATTTGTGGGGAAGAAATTCACCCCTCCAGACTTTTCAGACCCTGGTAGAAAGGAGCAAAAGGGAGACCAAGACACACGTATTTCTTCAGAAAAGAAAAAATGTTTCATATCAGGAACCATGTCCCTAGAATTTAAAGCAAGTGATGCCATGCTTCCCACAGCCCCCAGCCTACGCCATTCTCAAGCTTATACAAGGGTTAATAGATGAAAAATGATGAAAACATGATGCAATGCAGATGGGAGGAGCCGGACTCACGTGACGATGAACTCACAAGGTTAGACACGTTTGCAGGTGGAGCCTAGTGACTTCGCATCAAACACATGCTTAAGCAGGCTTAAAACTGGCTCTTTCCTGCCCTGTGGGACCACTCAGCTATCACTGCAACCTGTGACAGACGTGAGCCTGGAAGACAAGAACATAGAGCCTAGAAAAACATATACAGGAGAGACGGGAAGAAGAAAGTCTGGAGATATTTGGGTGAGAAACTTATAAAGGCTGCCAGGTTGGTAATCAGAGCAGATTTCATAGCATCATATAATCATTTAGGTTGGAAAAGACCTTTAAGATGGAATCAGGGCCTCTAATTACATCTCCTTTTTTCAAAGTTTTCTGTGAAACACTACAAAATCTGATCCAGTTATGGCAACGTAAGTGAAAACGCCACTGACTTGCATCAGTGCAAACCCAGAAAAACTGAGAAAGGCTGTTGAGCTTTATTTCTTAGATGCATCTGTGTAGCTGCACCCTCAAGATGCATTATTTAAAAATTCAGAGAAACACAGTACTATTTAGTCATTTTGAACACAAAATAGTCGGGACAGTTACTTTAATGGCAGGCGAGCACCCTGAAGGTTACACGAATGGTCACTGATGAGCCTGGAACACAGTTTTACAACAGCATAACATTAAACTCTGAAATCTGTTGTAAAGCAGAGTTAATTTTTAAAAAGAGCGAAATCTATAGTCGACTACCCTCTTCCTCCTCCCTCCACCCCCAAGCCCCCCAAACACTGGGTCTGGCGGTTATTCTGATCCCTGGAGTTTGATGCATGTTTGATTCACAGACTGCAGCATGTCTGCACCAGATGGCCCCGAGTTAATGAACACAAACTCATCACTTTTACTCACGAGGGAAATGTGCAGCTCAATCTGATTTGTACTCGACAACTAAAAATATTTTAGTATTTTTAGTGAGCATTTTACTGTTACAAAATGGCATTTGAGGAAAGCATTAAAAGAACACAGCCTACCCAACAAATGTACTTCCACAGATGAAGAGCAGCGCTGCTGCCTTTTCCCCTTCTCATCAGAGCTAAGTTAACATATTCCCAAACCTTAAAACTGCAAGCAGCACATAAAGAAAGCTATAAGATCTGGGGCCTTCTCAGGCACCATTAAGCCATTTGCAAACAGTCTCCTCAGTTTGCTGAAAGCAGGATTGGGCTCCGAATTTGTTGCCACAGCAGGTTTAAGAGAATACAGGTCATATTCTCAGCTAGCATAAAACAAAGTAAACGCCTGGAAACCACCAGAGCTGGGATTATTTATACCAGCTAACGATCGGTCTGCATAGGGTCACTGTGATTTTCATGTGTAGTGCACAAGGTGTAACTGCGTGAGACTATAAAACACATACAAAAAACCAGCATTGTGCTGCCATGATATACGAAAGATTTTTCCCCAAGGAACCAAGAGACATTTGTTAAAAGATGAAAACAAGATCCTCCAGTCTACAACACAAAACCAGATCAATTGCTTCCCTTAGAGTCAATGGGTACAAAGTCATGATGGCAAACACATGGCAGGAGCCACATTCCCAAATTTTATGGAATCTTGATTTCACTTTTCACTCAAAAAACTGTTGGGCATGCCAAAATTTTAATGTAATTTTAGCCTGGAATGTGATTTCCTTAGTGCTTTTGGTGATTTTACGTGCTTGAGTGCGATACGCACCGCAAGGTCGTAAGATGCAATTCTTAACACACACATACATTTATCTGAAAACTTGTTAGAAGCATTGCATGTTGGTGTTAATATTCAATATAGTTAGGTGTTTTTTTCACTGCATAATTTCTGCTGTTACCCTTCCCCTACAGTGATGCATTCGCTACCCACAGTTTCAAGACCACAAAGAATAAGTCAGATTTAAAAAACTGAGAAGAAAGTAACGTACTAACCGCAACTCTTCACACCGCATTCTTCAACAAGCAAGCCGGCCAAGCCAGGTCACACAAGAAGTGACTCCCAGATGCCCTGGATAAACTAGTCAGAGCTGGGCATCTGGGTCTTACAGCTGCCAAAGTCATGCCAGCGGTAGGCACCTGCCAAAACAATCTACTGGAGGCCGAACGCATTTCCCATCCCCTCCAAAAGGAAGAGGCAGTGCCAGGAGGGAGTATTACCATATAATGACTTTTTTCTTACAGAAGACAAACACATCACGCGTGCAATGCCAGCTCCATAGCTTATTCCCACAGAGCATGTGGACCGTCTGCTTGATGGCCTACTTACCTCTCAAATTTTCTCAACTACACCCAACTCCTCTATACAGTTGCGATAAAGTTTTTAGTTATTAAATAGCAAAGTACCAATACAACACCACCTTATAGAAAGATTAGTGTCAAGCAGGATATTCTCAATGGTTGAGCTGATAGAAAACAGAGAGGAAAACCAGAGGATGCTGAAAGGTCTCCTAAACCTTGGAAGAATTAGCCAAGGGAAACACCCATCACTAGATGCCGGGAAGAAATCCCTAACCAAGCTTTGCTTCCTGCTCTTTGCGCTGCCTCGGTCAACCTTCTTCTTTTCTACAGCTCTCCACTAAAGCATTTATGATCATTAGATCAGAACTGAAATATTTGCTGTTTGCCACGAAAACTTCTCAAGGTAGGGGTCACCTCCCATCAGGTGATAATGCAGTGTCAGTGCAATGCAGCAGGAGATCCCACCTCACCAGGACCATCAAGGAATTGGTGCTGGGGAGCAATCTCACCGCCGTCACAAACCGGGCAGCAGCACAAATCCTCCCTCTCTCAGGATATCGCTGCTCTTTCACACGCACACAGAAATCAAATCATTTTCAAATTTGCTTTAATGTGAAACAAAAGCAAGCACATCGACCTTGATAATCTTGCTGTTTTCTAAGAAACAGAATTTCCTTCCTGACCTGCCCTACAGAGTCTACAAAGTATAATAGAAATGTTGGAAAGAAATCTGTTTTACTTAACTGAGGGAGTCAAAACAAATAGTAATTGCGACTTTACCTCCCTAACCATTCCTTCTTATATGTATTAGGAGGTACAGAAGCTACAACCTGAACACGTTCTGTGTTTGGAAGTCTTTCATTCAGACTCCTCTAAGGATCCAAATGGCTCTAGCAACGACATCTTCATCTCATTAATCTCCCCTCCAATACAAACTTTCTGATGTGCAAGCTGTTCACTCTCCCCGTCCTTTACAACTGGATATAAACAAGGGCTGCGCGAGGTCTTTGATGGGGGAGCACGGGCCATCTATCACCCGCGACAAGCCGGCACAGTGGGAAAGTCGTCACTTCTTCCACCTGATGTTCCCAACTGCGGCTTTCGAAACCAGGGGAAGAAACACGCGTTCCTCTTCCACGCTGCAAGGGAAGACGCTGCTCGGGTCAGGATTGCTTCTGGTTTGCTTCTGTGTGGCTAATTAATAAATACACCATTTAACTAGCCGGAATTTAAGAAGCCTACTGTTAACGCTGCCTTGCCCTGCAGCTGTAATGCCATTTCATTAGCGATGGTGACAACGGTACCATGAAGTTACTAACATTTGGTACGCACTAATTTTAGTTCCTCACAGAGCAGCGTGGCTTTGCAGTGCTGGACTGGCGCCTCTGTAATCAGGAAATCTCAGCACATGTTTTTAAGGCACATTCCCCTGTTTCACCTTCTCGTTCTTTCCTTCCTCACACCCTTCTTAAACGTAAGCCAGGAAACAAATAATATTTCAGACTATGCCCAGGCACCATTAAAAATAGGCATGAAGTGCTTTCCATGCATAATTCATTCTTCCTGTATTTCCAGTCAAGACGTCTTCACTTTGCAAGTGTAAATTGACAATTCTTGCAGATTTGGGAAATAATCTTTTACATCTGTTACAAGCTAGCAGACACCATTTGGCAAGTGTTAAAAAATACCATATAGGACCAGGAATACGGCGTTCTATTTGGTTAGAAGCATTCTTGAACTAAAATTCTGTAGGAAAAAAAGATGACTTGAATGTTCTTTCCTTCTAACAGAAATATTCTAATTTTCCAGCCATTTATCTCTCTATTTCCCTTCTGTATTATGTCCTCCTTATTCCTCACTCTTTTCCTTTTCACATGCATTGTTTCGCCGGATCACCTTGTTTTGCAAATATAGTTTTTTTTTTTTCATTTTCTTTTTAATGCTGACACGTCAGCCATCTTTATCATGCCGGACTCAGACTAAGCTTCAGTTCCCTTCCTGCTCAGGCCTCTTGCGCCCTGTTCACGTAGCCCGACTCCCCGGGGCCTCTCCCCATCGACGTTCACTCTCCCTCTGCCTTTCCCACCAGCCCACTCCTTTCCATCAGCCCAGTCCAGCCTCTACCCCTGCCTTCATTTCCCATCTACCTAATTTAACTCCCTACTTTTAAGTCTTATTAGTCTTGCATCAGAAGCGCGAGGAGTAATGCTGTCATAACAAAGAGCGGGCGAGCTCGCAGGCCCACTTTACAAAGTGATTTAGCAGGGCGAGGAGCACCTTGCTGCATACTAATGCTGTTTTAATAATGCTGCCCAAACACCCCGGTGACTGTGCTAACAGTACGCAGGCTCCGAATAAGCTGGGAATGCGATCTGTGTGCACATGAGGGGTTAAGATAATGGGTGAATGCACATTTCGACCAAGTTTGCCATAAGCAGTAATATCCCTGAGACTCAATTCTTTTCTCCGCGTTTCATTTAGACGTTTTCCCCTACTATAAAACCATCCTTTGCTCTCCACACTTAAATGCACTCCATTTGCATTCCAGTCCTTCATTTAAAGAAATAATACAACTGGTGCTATTCGCATAGCTAAATAAAGTGATACATATTTAATTAAAACGATGCTGACGCGGCAGCTAGGCTCACGATCCGCCACTGCTTTTGCACCCGCTTGCAAAGAGGGTCAGCAAAAAAAAAAGGTCTAAAACGCTTCAGGGACCCCATCCTGCCGCCTCGTCTGAAATTGCAAATCTCCTTGAGTATCTCTGGCGCATCCTCTGAGGCTCACCCTTGAAAAAAGCTCTGCTCCGCGCCGAGTCTTGCAAGCGCTGCCTCGGGCATGGCTGGAGGGTGTCCTCTGGCGCACGCACAGACCCAAGCGCTCGAGTGCATTTGACAGGTCCTCAGCACCGCTGCCCAAGGAAGAATTTGCTTTTACTGATATCGTCCCGGCAAAACAGCTGGCAGAACTACAGGCACAACCAGTCATAGCCAAGCGGTTTCTAAGACGTCGTATTTAATGCGTGAAGGGGAGGAAAACAAGCTTCTAAGTTTGTTTCAAGTTTTAGAGGTGAGACCCTAAAATATCAGATTTTTAAAATCATTAACAGAACAACGGGGGGGGGAACCACTGCCAGCATGTCCTTTTTCAGGCAGTATTTGAGACACTTTAGAAATGCTGGATGAACCGTACCGATATTTCTATTTGTGGCTGTGACGGGAATTTAATTGAAAAGCTCGGTAACTCGGGTTTTGAAGCTTGTTTGCACAGTGTTCCACAGCAAAATTGTGGAAAAAAAGGGAAAAAAAAAAAAAACAAACCACCAAACCCAAAGGATTTTTTTCTGGTCGGCCAGAAGAGGCAGTGACAAGAGACCTGCTACAGATTTTACATTTTCATCTCCTGGAGTTTGAAATCACATGCACTTTATTCATCGCCTATAGACAGACATCGCATTTTGTCAGTACAGCTCATCATGAAAGCCAGGCTGCTGGCAATTAATTTTTCTTCTTTTATTTTCCTCCTTTTCATGTGATTAGAAACAGTCATAAGGATTTCCATCAGGATCATTTCAATAAACTCAAAAAGGAGGTAACGCCCTGGCCTTCTCCTTTACGGTCTATTAGCTTAATATGAAACATTTGGAAAAAAAGGGTAATTCTGACATCGTTCCGCGCACACCTCTTGGCTTCAAATATCCTTCTGTGCTTCCAGATCAAAAAACGCAACGGAAAATCCTGAAGAAGCAAGGAGTAAGTGACAGGGTGGAACGGCATGCGAAGACATGGAGGGATCTTTTTAGAGGCCGATAGATAAGAGTGACACATCCTACAGTTTCCCTCTACCTGTTTTTTAGGGACAAATACCTGCAAGAGGCTTTGGTGGTGTCACTATATTAACTTGTCAGTGTGTAAAACGATCCTTTAATTTAGTTCTGGCCCAAATTGTGAGTTTTCTCCCCAACTTTACACGGCAAGGAGCCTGAAACTTTTCCCACTAGCTGCAGCCCTCGTCATAGCAAGGCTGATTACGCTAATGTATTTTCCCAGAATTAAAGCTTTTGCAAGCTCAATTAAGACTCGAGCTAGGGGATAAGACACCTGCCTGTTTATCTAGCGGTATTTCCACAGATTTGTGTTTTCTCACCTGGAAGTATTTTCAGTTTAGGATGATAGCTAAATATTCCCTTTTATCTGCAAAGCCTCAAACAAATCTGGCTGCATTTATGCCTTTTCCCTTGTAATACAGCGATAGCAGTCGGCACCAGGGACTTGATCTTACAGCTTCCCAATGCAAAGGAGAAAAGGGATGTTTTCTGATAGATCTGAGGAGGATCCTTAACAAAATGAGTATATTTTAATTTGACAGTAACATCCTATTTTCCCAAGTGCTCTCAACTTTCAAGCAAGCTACTGGCTAACTGCTAGACACTCATTGCATGGAAATAACATTAATTAAACAGATGAGATATGTCAGTCGGATGCACCATTTTTCCCTATCTGTGCCACAACTCTAAGCTACGCACAACACAGTGTTATGTAGCTCGCAGCCTAATAGAGTGGCACATGGAAATGTAATTTCGTTACAGTACAGGATGATGATATGAGTAAAGTCATCACATGACGAGTTGTCCCAGGATGATAGTAGCTGTCCCACATTATATTATTTTGGGAATAATAAACATTATATGTAGGAAAACACTAAGCCAAAATAAGCTTGGTCATCCCACAGAGCTTGTGACAGATGGCAATTCGAGCTCTATAATCAAAGCAATAATTAACCTAGTAGTTTTTTTTAAAAAAATAATAATCAAACCACATTTGTAATTCAGCTCTCCACGGCAGGGATATGCTGCAATATTCAGTAGCGTTTTCAGATATGCTGATCATCTGAATTAAATGTGGTTACTGACAGGAAGCCTCTGGTGCTGCAGAAGACACCATGGATCGCCAATATCTAGCACTTATTTTAAGTGTTGATGTCTTTGGCAAAATAGACCCTGAAAGAGGAAATGAGGATCTGTTCAAAAGATGTAAAAACCCTATTTCCTCCACCCACAGAGTATCTGGCCAGTTTACTCCATGAATACAGCCCTTTTTATTCTATTCATTCAATGTCCATGAAGAGGCTAATTTCAGTATTTTACCTGCTTGTGATCTGCATTCACTCTAAAAGTCACTGGTGGAAATAAATTCTAAATCTGTGATTTATTGGTGAACTGGTTGGCTGATCAGGACACAGCAGCACTTCTGTCTGACAACCCAACACCTGAACTTCAAAATCAGGGCTTTCTGTTTAGGTTGGCAAGTTTAAGTTGCAAGAATATCTTCACACTCATTTTTGTTAACTTCTTGTCTATTGCCCAAGTTCACATACCGATTACCAAGGACCTAAATGAACTTATGTGCATGAGATGTCTCTCCAAATTGTAGCGGTCTCTCTGCCTCATCTTTTATCAGATCCACTTTTATGAATTTAACAGACACATGGGAATGGTAAAAATAAAATAAATATACATATAAATAAATATAAAAGAGGGATAGATTCATCAGTCATAATCAGCAATTGTGAATATTGCATAGAAGAGATGTGTTAAGCTTTCTCTGTTCATAGAATCATTAAGGTTGGAAAAGACCTGTAGGATCATCAAGCCCAACCCCCAACCCAACACCCCCAGGCCTCCTAAACCATGGCCCCAAGTGCCACGGCTGCACGGTGTTTGAACCCCCCCAGGGACGGTGACTCCCCCACCTCTCTGGGCAGCCTGTGCCAGGGCCTGACCCCTCTGGCAGGGAAGGCATTTTCCCTCACATCCAACCTAAACCTGCCCTGACGCAGCTTGAAGATGGGAGTTCTGCGGTCAGTGTATGAGTTTTTCATGGGTAACTTCGGGTAATGTTGAAGTATTTTATGATAATATTGACAACTGGACATTTGCAATTTGACTGTCTGTCAGCGTATGATCCCAGGAAACCCAGCTCTCTGGCCATAGAATTGTTTATTTTCTGTATATCATGTCTTTTCAGTACATCAGGCTTTTCAAATTCTGACATCACACAAACTGCTGTGAATAGTGAGACACACAAAACAGGTGTACCACAGGGTCCAGGAAACTGAATATTGATGACCATAGTAATGGTTCTCCCAATGAATCTATAAATCCACAAAGATGAGGCGTGGGATGCAGTATAATGGCTTAATGCAGTCCGAGCTCCTTTAAAAGAGGGAAAAAATGAGTATAAATTAGTTCATAAAATAGTAGCACTTTGCACTGATAGGGCCATGGGTCTGAAAGACCTCCTGTGCTACCACATTCAGTTTTCTGCCCCTGGAAGCTCACATACATCCTTTCATGAACTTCGCAAGCACTGTCGCATAAATCAGCAGATTTTTTACCCCTTTCTTCTGTTTGGGCAGCTGTTTCTGAACCCAGCTGCTCTAATGATTATAAAACATCTAATTTCCAAACCTAAATGTAAAGATGGCCAATTTATACCCACCTGGATTTGTGCTAACATTGTTCTTTACCTTAAACAGCTTTTCCCCCTCTCCCTGATATTTACTCCTTTCCTATTTCAAGAAAAAAAGTCTTATTTTGCTCAGCTTGTTTGTTAGATAACAAATCACAGTCTTCTCTCATTTAATACTTCCACATTCCCTGATCATTCTAGCAAGACTTCTCTGCATCTGTCCTGGATGAGCTGTACATAATATCGCAGAAGGGTCTGAACTAATGCCTTCCACTTTATCATTACAGCACCAATTCCCCAGTTCTACAGAAAATAACTTGGCCAACAGATCCCAGACCTAACCCCCTATACCCCGCTAGGGCCTCGCAGTGTCACCCAGAGGTGTCCCCAGGTCCCACCCCTTCTCAGTGCTTGGAGCATCTAAAAATCTCCAACCAGAGAAGCTTATGGCACTGGTTTTGCTAAATATTTCCATCAATTTTCTCAACAGGCAAAATCACACCCCTCTAAGTGAAGTGCATTACTTAAAACAACTGTGGAGATGAGTATTCCTTGATTTCACCGTTATCAAAGGCAACGGTGTAAGTCCTTCTCATTCACATAAGTAATTCTTGATGTGGAATGGCTTCATTCACACTGGAAAATAAAGTGTGCTGAATCATTCATTATTCATTATGCAGTCCACAGGCCAGGCGGTGCAACTGGGCTCACGTCCAAGCAGCCAGACTCTCCTACTCCCGACGGTCAGGTCACGCTGAAACTGCCTCTTGGGAACTGTCCTTCACCCCGTCACCCTCAGATCTCTCATGGGCATTGCTTTGGAGATTGTCAGTGAGACAAGGCTAAAACCAGCCTTGCCAGCGACCGCGCGAATAACTGAAGGGTGTGTACAGTTGCAGGGCAGCACTTGGACCCAGGCCACAGCCACGTTCACTGCACCAGTATCATCGTAGCTTTCACATGCACCTGTAATAGGGGACAAAAGAGCCCACGGAGAGAGCCCAAGCAAGTTTTTTAATTGCAGCTCGCTCCATGACCCTGTTCTGGACAAACCTGCAGCAGAGGAGTCTACTAGAGATTGGAGTTGCCTAAATGGAGCTAGTTTGCTTTGATCTGCAGCTGTTGATCCAGAAGGAGGACTTCTGCAGGTCCTTTGACGTATCCAGCAGCCCCATACAAATGTCTCAGATATCCTGAAGCATCCCAAATTGCACCAGATGTTAAGTTTATGCAATTAAAATTTTACCCTAGCGTCTACTACAGAATTACCAAGCCACTGGACCCTTGTGTTCAAGTTTGAGGAACTGCTGTAGGTCATTCAAGATGGCTCAGCCAGCCCTGAGAACAGGCATTTGACTGTATTTCTGTATCGAAAAAAGGGTTTGGGGGTTTCACTTTGAGGCAGCGCAAACTCAGCCCAAAGAGGGGAGATGGCAGGAGAAGGCAGACCCAGACCAGCCATGCAGAAGCAAAGCCTTCAGGAAGGTCAGGGCTACGATGTTAACAATAAAGGCAACTTCACCAAAGGGCTAAAACTGGACTTTCTCCACTCTGTACACAATATTTCAAAACCACGGTGGACATGGAACCAATACGGATATGGAATCTGAGATGGAAACCGATAAAGATATGGAATTAATTTACTTTTGTCCTTTCTCTCATGGGCAAATTCCAAAAGTACAAGTTGAAACGGGAGAAAGTGGCATTTTATTCCAGGTTTCATTTTTATATTGAACCAGAAGCATTAATAAACATTGCAGAGCCTTCTGAGGGGAAGATTTCACAGCGCCTCTGTGCTCTACCTCATTACCTTTTCATTTTGTTTTGTTTGCTTCTTTCTGTCAGTATAAACATGACGCATTGTCTGGCATACAGCAGGTCGGGTGATGACATTTTTTAATGTTCACATAACAACTTGACCTCCTGCTCACATTCACTAAAAAGAAAATAAGGAAACCCCCTCTTTTAAGTTTTAAATGCTAATGGGGTTCTATATTTGATTTGTTTTTCCTTCCTAGCAATACTAATTTCAAATTGAACCGCTGACTCAATTAGCAAAGTGCTGAAGTTGTTGAGACCTTGTATAAGATTATGTCCCATTAACAAAAAGGAAGCCCATAGTGTTTTTATGCCAGCAACTAAATCCAGCACCAGCATTTCAATGGGCTATTTTAATTAAACAAATTAAATTAATGATGGCCTCCGCAGAATGATGAATTATACTATTTAATATATCATTGCAACGTGCCAATCCCATTTTTAATATCATCTTTAAACATTGATCAATATATAGACACATAAGTCTCAAACTGACTGATCTCAAGACAGAAAACCAACTAACTGCTGCAAAAGAAACATAAATATAACTGCACCCCACCTACGACCAAGATGTCTAGGACTCTAACAAAGGTAAGAAAGAACCTTTTAGTATTTGTTATTCCAGTAGCAGTAGTATGAACTATATATATTGAAGTAGTAGCCAAAAAAGCAAATGGAAGTTGAGAACATGAGCATGGTACCATGCATGTAAAATGAAAGCCATTCTGGGCCAAGGAACTTATAACAGTATATAATTTATAATCTGAATTAATCAGGTGTCTGCACAAATGCAAGTAGCCCTCGGCCTTTGAGGTTTCGTCATTCGTCTTACACCCTTACTGATCACAAACCGTTTCTTTCCAGCACCATTTTAGCAAAAGATCACAGAATCACAGAATGGTTTGGGTGGGAAGGGACCGCTAGAGGCCACCCAGCCCAACCCCCTGCCGTGAGCAGGGACACCTTCAGCCAGAGCAGGTTGCTCAGAGCCCCGTCCAGCCTGGCCTTGGGTGTTCCCAGGGATGGGGCATCGACCGCCTCTCGGGGCAGCCTGTTCCAAGGTTTCACCACCCTCAGCGTGAACAGTTCCTTCCTTCTCCCTAGTCTGAATCTCCTCCCCTTTAGTTTAAAACCGTCACCCCCTGTCCTGTCACAACAGGCCTTGCTAAAGAGGCTGCCCCCACCCTTCCTACAGGCCCCCTTCAAGCCCTGAGAGGCCGCAATAAGGTCTCCCCGCAGCCTCCCCTTCCCCGGCTGCACAACCCCAGCTCTCTCTTAATCTTCTCCAAGCAACTGCTCAAGCCATCCCCCCTCTCCTGATGTGGCCTTTCCTATGAGCAGAATTCATGTTCCACCTCTCCAAAGTGGACCATAGGGACTATGACCAGTTCAGGGCCAAACCCTGGAAATGTGGGATGATCTCAAAGAAACCAGTTACAGCTGAAGTTACAGAAACGAAGAGCACCATTACGGGATACTTGGCCATTCGAGAGAAAGCAGGTGCCGCCTACGGTGGGTGCCCTCTATAAGTGAGGAGGAGAACTTGACACCTTTACCATCTTTTAGAGGGATTTAACTGGGGTTTTTTTACAGCTGCCTTGAGGAGGCCACTGTGGAATTAAGCTACTCAATATGACCTCTAGGCAACTCAAGGCATTTAAGTCAGACACTTATTCAGTTTAAAAAGCAATGAAGCCTCTCACTGCTGTCTGCTCTTAGACACAAAAAAAAAAAAAAAAGAAAAAAAAGAAAATAAAAAAAAATCCATAAGGAGGACTATTAATAATAAGTAGAAATAAAATGCCCTTAAAGATGGGAGACTAGGATGGGACTTCCGTGCAACTCGAAGAGGCTCCACACAACAGATGGGAACAGAAGCAAGACTAAGGGTAGAACAGGCAACCGAGCAGCGGTTTAAAACAGGGAGATAACCATAGATCCTAAGGAGCCTGGTAAAAGGTCTTCCTCTTCTTTTGGCATAATTTTCTGTGATTTTTTTTCTAATAAACAGCCTAATTTGTGCTGTTCTAAAACAGCACCAAAGACCCACACACAACAGGCTACAACTAAGTTTTAGAGAACGCATCACACTATTGACAGCTACTTAAAACAGACTGAGGGGGATCTGAGATCTGGCACGCTGATAAAGACTCAAGGAAAGATTATATAGGATTAAAAGGGAATAACAGACAAAATAGAAAAGATGCAAGGTACAAACACAGCCAGATAATACAACCATAGAAAGTATAGCAGGCATGCCTGAAGATGCAAAATGCTCACATAAGACAAAACACTTGGCCTTAGCTTCCTGAAATACCAAGCATTAAAGAAAATGGAACAAAGAAAGAAAAGATTTTTTCAAAGAAAAGGAATAAAAGAAGCATGGACATGAAAAGGACTTGCTCATCTGCTATAAAAAAGACTATTCAGAGTCCTCTAAAGTACATCCAACGCTAACTTTACCCCACCAAGCTAGCAGCAATCTCTCTGAAGGCATGTCAAAGCCCAGTATTATCCATGAACTCACACACCCCACACTGGCACGCGATGCATGCCCTTCGTTATACCAGATACGGGAAACAGGAGTGATATTAATCTCTGACCACCTTTCCTCTCACATTTGCCAAGTTAATATTAATTGTACTCGAGAATCCGAGCTCTTGCAGGCTTAGTCTCCCGTGTATGGACTGTTCTAAAGTAAATGGTATAACATAACATTGGTTCTGACCACAGGATATTTCATAGCAGCGATGCCCCACGGTAAGCGGTGGCCCACGAGCCATGACGTTGCAACTTGAATGACAAACCTCATGGCTTTTTCAACTGAGAAAACACAAACCGTATTCTGATTCCATTACATAAAGAATTTAATAAAAAAAAAAAATGAAGTGGGCTCTGTATTTGATTCAACTCCCTGTAGCTGAAATGAGGCAACTCAGAATCCTGGTGTTTATACCTGGGGGGACGGAGGAGCGAAGAAGCCACAGGATGCTAATTCAGGCCTCTTAATGAATTCAGAGCCAGAACAAATCAAAGAACTGTGCTTAAAATTAAAAAAAAAAAAAAGAAACAACCAACCAGCTACAGGT